>NW_027415615.1:0-185008 GCF_964106895.1 Numenius arquata
CACCTGCAGTGTTCTGTAGGAGCCCATAGGGTTTTAGTGAGGATCCGTTGTGTTGCTAAGGGTCTTGTAGAGTGCTGTCGGGTCCTGGAGTATTCTGTAGGGTTCCAGAGGGGCTCGTAGGGTTCCGTCAAGATCTGTAGGGTTCCCTAGGGGCCCGTGGAGTCCCGTAGATTTCCGTAGGGACCTGTAGGGTTGTGTAAGTGCCCGCAGGGGTTGGTAGGAGCTTGTAGGGTTCCATATGTTTCCGGAGGGTTGTGTAGGGTTCCGTAGGGGCCGGTGGTGTTCCCTAGGGACCTGTAGAGTCTCGTACGGTTCCGTAGGGGCCTGTAGAGTCTCGTACAGTTCCGTAGGGTCCTGTAGGTTTCCATAAGCGCCCGCAGAGGTCTGAAGGGGCCCGTACTGTTCCGTAAGGATCCATAGGGTTCCGTAGAGCTTCGTAGGTTCCCTAGAGGCCTGTAGAGTACCGCAGGAGCCAGTAGTGTTCTGTAGGGGCCCGTAGGGTTCCTTCCATAGGGGCTGGCAGTGTTCCGTAAAAGCCTGTAGGGTTGTGTAAGTGCCCGCAGGAGTCTGTAGGAGTCTGTGGGATTCTGTAAGGTTCCGGAGGGTTCTGCAGGGTTCCGTAGGGGCCCGTAGAGTTCCGTAGTGGCTGGTAAAGTTCCGTAGGGCCCTGTACCGTTCCGTAACTGCCTGCAAGGGTCTTTAGGCTTCCGTAGGGGCTGGTAGGGTTCCATAAAGTTCCGTGGGTTCCTGCAGAGTTCTGCAAGTGCCCGCAAGGGCCTGTAGGGGCCCACAGTGTTTCTGTCAGGTTCCGTAGAGTTCCGTAGGGGTCATAGGTTTCCGTAGTGGCTGGTAGTATTCCGTAGGGGTCTGTAGGGTTCCGTAGGCACCTGCAGTGTTCTGTAGGAGCCCATAGGGTTTTAGTGAGGTTCCGTTGTGTTGCTAAGGGTCTTGTAGAGTGCTGTCGGGTCCTGGAGTATTCTGTAGGGTTCCAGAGGGGCTCGTAGGGTTCCGTCAAGATCTGTAGGGTTCCCTAGGGGCCCGTAGAGTCCTGTAGATTTCCGTAGGGACCTGTAGGGTTGTGTAAGTGCCCGCAGGAGTCTGTAGGAGTCTGTGGGATTCTGTAAGGTTCCGGAGGGTTCTGCAGGGTTCCGTAGGGGCCCGTAGAGTTCCGTAGTGGCTGGTAAAGTTCCGTAGGGCCCTGTGGGGTTCTGTATGGACCTGTAGGGTTCCGTAGGGGCCTGCAGGGTTCTGTAAGTGCCAGCAGGTGTCTGTAGGGTTCCGTAGGGGTCTGTAGGGTTCCGTAGGCGCCTGCAGTGTTCTGTAGGAGCCCATAGGGTTTTAGTGAGGTTCCGTTGTGTCGCTAAGGGTCTTGTAGAGTGCTGTCGGGTCCTGGAGTATTCTGTAGGGTTCCAGAGGGGCTCGTAGGGTTCCGTCAAGATCTGTAGGGTTCCCTAGGGGCCCGTGGAGTCCCGTAGATTTCCGTAGGGACCTGTAGGGTTGTGTAAGTGCCCGCAGGAGTCTGTAGGAGTCTGTGGGATTCTGTAAGGTTCCGGAGGGTTCTGCAGGGTTCCGTAGGGGCCCGTAGAGTTCCGTAGTGGCTGGTAAAGTTCCGTAGGGCCCTGTACCGTTCCGTAACTGCCTGCAAGGGTCTTTAGGCTTCCGTAGGGGCTGGTAGGGTTCCATAAAGTTCCGTGGGTTCCTGCAGAGTTCTGCAAGTGCCCGCAAGGGCCTGTAGGGGCCCACAGTGTTTCTGTCAGGTTCCGTAGAGTTCCGTAGGGGCCATAGGTTTCCGTAGTGGCTGGTAGTATTCCGTAGGGGTCTGTAGGGTTCCGTAGGCACCTGCAGTGTTCTGTAGGAGCCCATAGGGTTTTAGTGAGGTTCCGTTGTGTTGCTAAGGGTCTTGTAGAGTGCTGTCGGGTCCTGGAGTATTCTGTAGGGTTCCAGAGGGGCTCGTAGGGTTCCGTCAAGATCTGTAGGGTTCCCTAGGGGCCCGTAGAGTCCCGTAGATTTCCGTAGGGACCTGTAGGGTTGTGTAAGTGCCCGCAGGGGTTGGTAGGAGCTTGTAGGGTTCTATATGTTTCCGGAGGGTTGTGTAGGGTTCCGTAGGGGCCTGTGGTGTTCCCTAGGGGCCTGTAGAGTCTCGTACAGTTCCGTAGGGTCCTGTAGGTTTCCATAAGCGCCCGCAGAGGTCTGAAGGGGCCCGTACTGTTCCGTAAGGATCCATAGGGTTCCGTAGAGCTTCGTAGGTTCCCTAGAGGCCTGTAGAGTACCGCAGGAGCCAGTAGTGTTCTGTAGGGGCCCGTAGGGTTCCTTCCATAGGGGCTGGCAGTGTTCCGTAAGGGCCTGTAGGGTTGTGTAAGTGCCCGCAGGAGTCTGTGGGATTCTGTAAGGTTCCGGAGGGTTCTGCAGGGTTCCGTAGGGGCCCGTAGAGTTCCGTAGTGGCTGGTAAAGTTCCGTAGGGCCCTGTGGGGTTCTGTATGGACCTGTAGGGTTCCGTAGGGGCCTGCAGGGTTCTGTAAGTGCCAGCAGGTGTCTGTAGGGTTCCGTAGGGGTCTGTAGGGTTCCGTAGGCGCCTGCAGTGTTCTGTAGGAGCCCATAGGGTTTTAGTGAGGTTCCGTTGTGTCGCTAAGGGTCTTGTAGAGTGGTGTCGGGTCCTGGAGTATTCTGTAGGGTTCCAGAGGGGCTCGTAGGGTTCCGTCAAGATCTGTAGGGTTCCCTAGGGGCCCGTAGAGTCCCGTAGATTTCCGTAGGGACCTGTAGGGTTGTGTAAGTGCCCGCAGGGGTTGGTAGGAGCTTGTAGGGTTCCATATGTTTCCGGAGGGTTGTGTAGGGTTCCGTAGGGGCCGGTGGTGTTCCCTAGGGACCTGTAGAGTCTCGTACGGTTCCGTAGGGGCCTGTAGAGTCTCGTACAGTTCCGTAGGGTCCTGTAGGTTTCCATAAGCGCCCGCAGAGGTCTGAAGGGGCCCGTACTGTTCCGTAAGGATCCATAGGGTTCCGTAGAGCTTCGTAGGTTCCCTAGAGGCCTGTAGAGTACCGCAGGAGCCAGTAGTGTTCTGTAGGGGCCCGTAGGGTTCCTTCCATAGGGGCTGGCAGTGTTCCGTAAAAGCCTGTAGGGTTGTGTAAGTGCCCGCAGGAGTCTGTAGGAGTCTGTGGGATTCTGTAAGGTTCCGGAGGGTTCTGCAGGGTTCCGTAGGGGCCCGTAGAGTTCCGTAGTGGCTGGTAAAGTTCCGTAGGGCCCTGTACCGTTCCGTAACTGCCTGCAAGGGTCTTTAGGCTTCCGTAGGGGCTGGTAGGGTTCCATAAAGTTCCGTGGGTTCCTGCAGAGTTCTGCAAGTGCCCGCAAGGGCCTGTAGGGGCCCACAGTGTTTCTGTCAGGTTCCGTAGAGTTCCGTAGGGGCCATAGGTTTCCGTAGTGGCTGGTAGTATTCCGTAGGGGTCTGTAGGGTTCCGTAGGCACCTGCAGTGTTCTGTAGGAGCCCATAGGGTTTTAGTGAGGTTCCGTTGTGTTGCTAAGGGTCTTGTAGAGTGCTGTCGGGTCCTGGAGTATTCTGTAGGGTTCCAGAGGGGCTCGTAGGGTTCCGTCAAGATCTGTAGGGTTCCCTAGGGGCCCGTAGAGTCCCGTAGATTTCCGTAGGGACCTGTAGGGTTGTGTAAGTGCCCGCAGGAGTCTGTAGGAGTCTGTGGGATTCTGTAAGGTTCCGGAGGGTTCTGCAGGGTTCCGTAGGGGCCCGTAGAGTTCCGTAGTGGCTGGTAAAGTTCCGTAGGGCCCTGTGGGGTTCTGTATGGACCTGTAGGGTTCCGTAGGGGCCTGCAGGGTTCTGTAAGTGCCAGCAGGTGTCTGTAGGGTTCCGTAGGGGTCTGTAGGGTTCCGTAGGCGCCTGCAGTGTTCTGTAGGAGCCCATAGGGTTTTAGTGAGGTTCCGTTGTGTCGCTAAGGGTCTTGTAGAGTGCTGTCGGGTCCTGGAGTATTCTGTAGGGTTCCAGAGGGGCTCGTAGGGTTCCGTCAAGATCTGTAGGGTTCCCTAGGGGCCCGTGGAGTCCCGTAGATTTCCGTAGGGCCCTGTAGGGTTGTGTAAGTGCCCGCAGGAGTCTGTAGGAGTCTGTGGGATTCTGTAAGGTTCCGGAGGGTTCTGCAGGGTTCCGTAGGGGCGCGTAGAGTTCCGTAGTGGCTGGTAAAGTTCCGTAGGGCCCTGTACCGTTCCGTAACTGCCTGCAAGGGTCTTTAGGCTTCCGTAGGGGCTGGTAGGGTTCCATAAAGTTCCGTGGGTTCCTGCAGAGTTCTGCAAGTGCCCGCAAGGGCCTGTAGGGGCCCACAGTGTTTCTGTCAGGTTCCGTAGAGTTCCGTAGGGGCCATAGGTTTCCGTAGTGGCTGGTAGTATTCCGTAGGGGTCTGTAGGGTTCCGTAGGCACCTGCAGTGTTCTGTAGGAGCCCATAGGGTTTTAGTGAGGTTCCGTTGTGTTGCTAAGGGTCTTGTAGAGTGCTGTCGGGTCCTGGAGTATTCTGTAGGGTTCCAGAGGGGCTCGTAGGGTTCCGTCAAGATCTGTAGGGTTCCCTAGGGGCCCGTAGAGTCCCGTAGATTTCCGTAGGGACCTGTAGGGTTGTGTAAGTGCCCGCAGGGGTTGGTAGGAGCTTGTAGGGTTCTATATGTTTCCGGAGGGTTGTGTAGGGTTCCGTAGGGGCCTGTGGTGTTCCCTAGGGGCCTGTAGAGTCTCGTACAGTTCCGTAGGGTCCTGTAGGTTTCCATAAGCGCCCGCAGAGGTCTGAAGGGGCCCGTACTGTTCCGTAAGGATCCATAGGGTTCCGTAGAGCTTCGTAGGTTCCCTAGAGGCCTGTAGAGTACCGCAGGAGCCAGTAGTGTTCTGTAGGGGCCCGTAGGGTTCCTTCCATAGGGGCTGGCAGTGTTCCGTAAGGGCCTGTAGGGTTGTGTAAGTGCCCGCAGGAGTCTGTGGGATTCTGTAAGGTTCCGGAGGGTTCTGCAGGGTTCCGTAGGGGCCCGTAGAGTTCCGTAGTGGCTGGTAAAGTTCCGTAGGGCCCTGTACCGTTCCGTAACTGCCTGCAAGGGTCTTTAGGCTTCCGTAGGGGCTGGTAGGGTTCCATAAAGTTCCGTGGGTTCCTGCAGAGTTCTGCAAGTGCCCGCAAGGGCCTGTAGGGGCCCACAGTGTTTCTGTCAGGTTCCGTAGAGTTCCGTAGGGGCCATAGGTTTCCGTAGTGGCTGGTAGTATTCCGTAGGGGTCTGTAGGGTTCCGTAGGCACCTGCAGTGTTCTGTAGGAGCCCATAGGGTTTTAGTGAGGTTCCGTTGTGTTGCTAAGGGTCTTGTAGAGTGCTGTCGGGTCCTGGAGTATTCTGTAGGGTTCCAGAGGGGCTCGTAGGGTTCCGTCAAGATCTGTAGGGTTCCCTAGGGGCCCGTAGAGTCCTGTAGATTTCCGTAGGGACCTGTAGGGTTGTGTAAGTGCCCGCAGGAGTCTGTAGGAGTCTGTGGGATTCTGTAAGGTTCCGGAGGGTTCTGCAGGGTTCCGTAGGGGCCCGTAGAGTTCCGTAGTGGCTGGTAAAGTTCCGTAGGGCCCTGTGGGGTTCTGTATGGACCTGTAGGGTTCCGTAGGGGCCTGCAGGGTTCTGTAAGTGCCAGCAGGTGTCTGTAGGGTTCCGTAGGGGTCTGTAGGGTTCCGTAGGCGCCTGCAGTGTTCTGTAGGAGCCCATAGGGTTTTAGTGAGGTTCCGTTGTGTCGCTAAGGGTCTTGTAGAGTGCTGTCGGGTCCTGGAGTATTCTGTAGGGTTCCAGAGGGGCTCGTAGGGTTCCGTCAAGATCTGTAGGGTTCCCTAGGGGCCCGTGGAGTCCCGTAGATTTCCGTAGGGCCCTGTAGGGTTGTGTAAGTGCCCGCAGGAGTCTGTAGGAGTCTGTGGGATTCTGTAAGGTTCCGGAGGGTTCTGCAGGGTTCCGTAGGGGCGCGTAGAGTTCCGTAGTGGCTGGTAAAGTTCCGTAGGGCCCTGTACCGTTCCGTAACTGCCTGCAAGGGTCTTTAGGCTTCCGTAGGGGCTGGTAGGGTTCCATAAAGTTCCGTGGGTTCCTGCAGAGTTCTGCAAGTGCCCGCAAGGGCCTGTAGGGGCCCACAGTGTTTCTGTCAGGTTCCGTAGAGTTCCGTAGGGGCCATAGGTTTCCGTAGTGGCTGGTAGTATTCCGTAGGGGTCTGTAGGGTTCCGTAGGCACCTGCAGTGTTCTGTAGGAGCCCATAGGGTTTTAGTGAGGTTCCGTTGTGTTGCTAAGGGTCTTGTAGAGTGCTGTCGGGTCCTGGAGTATTCTGTAGGGTTCCAGAGGGGCTCGTAGGGTTCCGTCAAGATCTGTAGGGTTCCCTAGGGGCCCGTAGAGTCCCGTAGATTTCCGTAGGGACCTGTAGGGTTGTGTAAGTGCCCGCAGGGGTTGGTAGGAGCTTGTAGGGTTCTATATGTTTCCGGAGGGTTGTGTAGGGTTCCGTAGGGGCCTGTGGTGTTCCCTAGGGGCCTGTAGAGTCTCGTACAGTTCCGTAGGGTCCTGTAGGTTTCCATAAGCGCCCGCAGAGGTCTGAAGGGGCCCGTACTGTTCCGTAAGGATCCATAGGGTTCCGTAGAGCTTCGTAGGTTCCCTAGAGGCCTGTAGAGTACCGCAGGAGCCAGTAGTGTTCTGTAGGGGCCCGTAGGGTTCCTTCCATAGGGGCTGGCAGTGTTCCGTAAGGGCCTGTAGGGTTGTGTAAGTGCCCGCAGGAGTCTGTGGGATTCTGTAAGGTTCCGGAGGGTTCTGCAGGGTTCCGTAGGGGCCCGTAGAGTTCCGTAGTGGCTGGTAAAGTTCCGTAGGGCCCTGTGGGGTTCTGTATGGACCTGTAGGGTTCCGTAGGGGCCTGCAGGGTTCTGTAAGTGCCAGCAGGTGTCTGTAGGGTTCCGTAGGGGTCTGTAGGGTTCCGTAGGCGCCTGCAGTGTTCTGTAGGAGCCCATAGGGTTTTAGTGAGGTTCCGTTGTGTCGCTAAGGGTCTTGTAGAGTGCTGTCGGGTCCTGGAGTATTCTGTAGGGTTCCAGAGGGGCTCGTAGGGTTCCGTCAAGATCTGTAGGGTTCCCTAGGGGCCCGTAGAGTCCCGTAGATTTCCGTAGGGACCTGTAGGGTTGTGTAAGTGCCCGCAGGGGTTGGTAGGAGCTTGTAGGGTTCCATATGTTTCCGGAGGGTTGTGTAGGGTTCCGTAGGGGCCGGTGGTGTTCCCTAGGGACCTGTAGAGTCTCGTACGGTTCCGTAGGGGCCTGTAGAGTCTCGTACAGTTCCGTAGGGTCCTGTAGGTTTCCATAAGCGCCCGCAGAGGTCTGAAGGGGCCCGTACTGTTCCGTAAGGATCCATAGGGTTCCGTAGAGCTTCGTAGGTTCCCTAGAGGCCTGTAGAGTACCGCAGGAGCCAGTAGTGTTCTGTAGGGGCCCGTAGGGTTCCTTCCATAGGGGCTGGCAGTGTTCCGTAAGGGCCTGTAGGGTTGTGTAAGTGCCCGCAGGAGTCTGTAGGAGTCTGTGGGATTCTGTAAGGTTCCGGAGGGTTCTGCAGGGTTCCGTAGGGGCCCGTAGAGTTCCGTAGTGGCTGGTAAAGTTCCGTAGGGCCCTGTACCGTTCCGTAACTGCCTGCAAGGGTCTTTAGGCTTCCGTAGGGGCTGGTAGGGTTCCATAAAGTTCCGTGGGTTCCTGCAGAGTTCTGCAAGTGCCCGCAAGGGCCTGTAGGGGCCCACAGTGTTTCTGTCAGGTTCCGTAGAGTTCCGTAGGGGCCATAGGTTTCCGTAGTGGCTGGTAGTATTCCGTAGGGGTCTGTAGGGTTCCGTAGGCACCTGCAGTGTTCTGTAGGAGCCCATAGGGTTTTAGTGAGGTTCCGTTGTGTTGCTAAGGGTCTTGTAGAGTGCTGTCGGGTCCTGGAGTATTCTGTAGGGTTCCAGAGGGGCTCGTAGGGTTCCGTCAAGATCTGTAGGGTTCCCTAGGGGCCCGTAGAGTCCTGTAGATTTCCGTAGGGACCTGTAGGGTTGTGTAAGTGCCCGCAGGAGTCTGTAGGAGTCTGTGGGATTCTGTAAGGTTCCGGAGGGTTCTGCAGGGTTCCGTAGGGGCCCGTAGAGTTCCGTAGTGGCTGGTAAAGTTCCGTAGGGCCCTGTGGGGTTCTGTATGGACCTGTAGGGTTCCGTAGGGGCCTGCAGGGTTCTGTAAGTGCCAGCAGGTGTCTGTAGGGTTCCGTAGGGGTCTGTAGGGTTCCGTAGGCGCCTGCAGTGTTCTGTAGGAGCCCATAGGGTTTTAGTGAGGTTCCGTTGTGTCGCTAAGGGTCTTGTAGAGTGCTGTCGGGTCCTGGAGTATTCTGTAGGGTTCCAGAGGGGCTCGTAGGGTTCCGTCAAGATCTGTAGGGTTCCCTAGGGGCCCGTGGAGTCCCGTAGATTTCCGTAGGGCCCTGTAGGGTTGTGTAAGTGCCCGCAGGAGTCTGTAGGAGTCTGTGGGATTCTGTAAGGTTCCGGAGGGTTCTGCAGGGTTCCGTAGGGGCCCGTAGAGTTCCGTAGTGGCTGGTAAAGTTCCGTAGGGCCCTGTACCGTTCCGTAACTGCCTGCAAGGGTCTTTAGGCTTCCGTAGGGGCTGGTAGGGTTCCATAAAGTTCCGTGGGTTCCTGCAGAGTTCTGCAAGTGCCCGCAAGGGCCTGTAGGGGCCCACAGTGTTTCTGTCAGGTTCCGTAGAGTTCCGTAGGGGCCATAGGTTTCCGTAGTGGCTGGTAGTATTCCGTAGGGGTCTGTAGGGTTCCGTAGGCACCTGCAGTGTTCTGTAGGAGCCCATAGGGTTTTAGTGAGGTTCCGTTGTGTTGCTAAGGGTCTTGTAGAGTGCTGTCGGGTCCTGGAGTATTCTGTAGGGTTCCAGAGGGGCTCGTAGGGTTCCGTCAAGATCTGTAGGGTTCCCTAGGGGCCCGTAGAGTCCCGTAGATTTCCGTAGGGACCTGTAGGGTTGTGTAAGTGCCCGCAGGGGTTGGTAGGAGCTTGTAGGGTTCTATATGTTTCCGGAGGGTTGTGTAGGGTTCCGTAGGGGCCTGTGGTGTTCCCTAGGGGCCTGTAGAGTCTCGTACAGTTCCGTAGGGTCCTGTAGGTTTCCATAAGCGCCCGCAGAGGTCTGAAGGGGCCCGTACTGTTCCGTAAGGATCCATAGGGTTCCGTAGAGCTTCGTAGGTTCCCTAGAGGCCTGTAGAGTACCGCAGGAGCCAGTAGTGTTCTGTAGGGGCCCGTAGGGTTCCTTCCATAGGGGCTGGCAGTGTTCCGTAAGGGCCTGTAGGGTTGTGTAAGTGCCCGCAGGAGTCTGTGGGATTCTGTAAGGTTCCGGAGGGTTCTGCAGGGTTCCGTAGGGGCCCGTAGAGTTCCGTAGTGGCTGGTAAAGTTCCGTAGGGCCCTGTGGGGTTCTGTATGGACCTGTAGGGTTCCGTAGGGGCCTGCAGGGTTCTGTAAGTGCCAGCAGGTGTCTGTAGGGTTCCGTAGCGGTCTGTAGGGTTCCGTAGGCGCCTGCAGTGTTCTGTAGGAGCCCATAGGGTTTTAGTGAGGTTCCGTTGTGTCGCTAAGGGTCTTGTAGAGTGCTGTCGGGTCCTGGAGTATTCTGTAGGGTTCCAGAGGGGCTCGTAGGGTTCCGTCAAGATCTGTAGGGTTCCCTAGGGGCCCGTGGAGTCCCGTAGATTTCCGTAGGGACCTGTAGGGTTGTGTAAGTGCCCGCAGGAGTCTGTAGGAGTCTGTGGGATTCTGTAAGGTTCCGGAGGGTTCTGCAGGGTTCCGTAGGGGCCCGTAGAGTTCCGTAGTGGCTGGTAAAGTTCCGTAGGGCCCTGTGGGGTTCTGTATGGACCTGTAGGGTTCCGTAGGGGCCTGCAGGGTTCTGTAAGTGCCAGCAGGTGTCTGTAGGGTTCCGTAGGGGTCTGTAGGGTTCCGTAGGCGCCTGCAGTGTTCTGTAGGAGCCCATAGGGTTTTAGTGAGGTTCCGTTGTGTCGCTAAGGGTCTTGTAGAGTGCCGTCGGGTCCTGGAGTATTCTGTAGGGTTCCAGAGGGGCTCGTAGGGTTCCGTCAAGATCTGTAGGGTTCCCTAGGGGCCCGTGGAGTCCCGTAGATTTCCGTAGGGACCTGTAGGGTTGTGTAAGTGCCCGCAGGAGTCTGTAGGAGTCTGTGGGATTCTGTAAGGTTCCGGAGGGTTCTGCAGGGTTCCGTAGGGGCCCGTAGAGTTCCGTAGTGGCTGGTAAAGTTCCGTAGGGCCCTGTACCATTCCGTAACTGCCTGCAAGGGTCTTTAGGCTTCCGTAGGGGCTGGTAGGGTTCCATAAAGTTCCGTGGGTTCCTGCAGAGTTCTGCAAGTGCCCGCAAGGGCCTGTAGGGGCCCACAGTGTTTCTGTCAGGTTCCGTAGAGTTCCGTAGGGGCCATAGGTTTCCGTAGTGGCTGGTAGTATTCCGTAGGGGTCTGTAGGGTTCCGTAGGCACCTGCAGTGTTCTGTAGGAGCCCATAGGGTTTTAGTGAGGTTCCGTTGTGTTGCTAAGGGTCTTGTAGAGTGCTGTCGGGTCCTGGAGTATTCTGTAGGGTTCCAGAGGGGCTCGTAAGGTTCCGTCGAAATCTGTAGGGTTCCCTAGGGGCCCGTGGAGTCCCGTAGATTTCCGTAGGGACCTGTAGGGTTGTGTAAGTGCCCGCAGGGGTTGGTAGGAGCTTGTAGGGTTCTATATGTTTCCGGAGGGTTGTGTAGGGTTCCGTAGGGGCCTGTGGTGTTCCCTAGGGGCCTGTAGAGTCTCGTACAGTTCCGTAGGGTCCTGTAGGTTTCCATAAGCGCCCGCAGAGGTCTGAAGGGGCCCGTACTGTTCCGTAAGGATCCATAGGGTTCCGTAGAGCTTCGTAGGTTCCCTAGAGGCCTGTAGAGTACCGCAGGAGCCAGTAGTGTTCTGTAGGGGCCCGTAGGGTTCCTTCCATAGGGGCTGGCAGTGTTCCGTAAGGGCCTGTAGGGTTGTGTAAGTGCCCGCAGGAGTCTGTGGGATTCTGTAAGGTTCCGGAGGGTTCTGCAGGGTTCCGTAGGGGCCCGTAGAGTTCCGTAGTGGCTGGTAAAGTTCCGTAGGGCCCTGTGGGGTTCTGTATGGACCTGTAGGGTTCCGTAGGGGCCTGCAGGGTTCTGTAAGTGCCAGCAGGTGTCTGTAGGGTTCCGTAGGGGTCTGTAGGGTTCCGTAGGCGCCTGCAGTGTTCTGTAGGAGCCCATAGGGTTTTAGTGAGGTTCCGTTGTGTCGCTAAGGGTCTTGTAGAGTGCTGTCGGGTCCTGGAGTATTCTGTAGGGTTCCAGAGGGGCTCGTAGGGTTCCGTCAAGATCTGTAGGGTTCCCTAGGGGCCCGTAGAGTCCCGTAGATTTCCGTAGGGCCCTGTAGGGTTGTGTAAGTGCCCGCAGGGGTTGGTAGGAGCTTGTAGGGTTCCATATGTTTCCGGAGGGTTGTGTAGGGTTCCGTAGGGGCCGGTGGTGTTCCCTAGGGACCTGTAGAGTCTCGTACGGTTCCGTAGGGGCCTGTAGAGTCTCGTACAGTTCCGTAGGGTCCTGTAGGTTTCCATAAGCGCCCGCAGAGGTCTGAAGGGGCCCGTACTGTTCCGTAAGGATCCATAGGGTTCCGTAGAGCTTCGTAGGTTCCCTAGAGGCCTGTAGAGTACCGCAGGAGCCAGTAGTGTTCTGTAGGGGCCCGTAGGGTTCCTTCCATAGGGGCTGGCAGTGTTCCGTAAGGGCCTGTAGGGTTGTGTAAGTGCCCGCAGGAGTCTGTAGGAGTCTGTGGGATTCTGTAAGGTTCCGGAGGGTTCTGCAGGGTTCCGTAGGGGCCCGTAGAGTTCCGTAGTGGCTGGTAAAGTTCCGTAGGGCCCTGTACCGTTCCGTAACTGCCTGCAAGGGTCTTTAGGCTTCCGTAGGGGCTGGTAGGGTTCCATAAAGTTCCGTGGGTTCCTGCAGAGTTCTGCAAGTGCCCGCAAGGGCCTGTAGGGGCCCACAGTGTTTCTGTCAGGTTCCGTAGAGTTCCGTAGGGGCCATAGGTTTCCGTAGTGGCTGGTAGTATTCCGTAGGGGTCTGTAGGGTTCCGTAGGCACCTGCAGTGTTCTGTAGGAGCCCATAGGGTTTTAGTGAGGTTCCGTTGTGTTGCTAAGGGTCTTGTAGAGTGCTGTCGGGTCCTGGAGTATTCTGTAGGGTTCCAGAGGGGCTCGTAGGGTTCCGTCAAGATCTGTAGGGTTCCCTAGGGGCCCGTAGAGTCCTGTAGATTTCCGTAGGGACCTGTAGGGTTGTGTAAGTGCCCGCAGGAGTCTGTAGGAGTCTGTGGGATTCTGTAAGGTTCCGGAGGGTTCTGCAGGGTTCCGTAGGGGCCCGTAGAGTTCCGTAGTGGCTGGTAAAGTTCCGTAGGGCCCTGTGGGGTTCTGTATGGACCTGTAGGGTTCCGTAGGGGCCTGCAGGGTTCTGTAAGTGCCAGCAGGTGTCTGTAGGGTTCCGTAGGGGTCTGTAGGGTTCCGTAGGCACCTGCAGTGTTCTGTAGGAGCCCATAGGGTTTTAGTGAGGTTCCGTTGTGTCGCTAAGGGTCTTGTAGAGTGCTGTCGGGTCCTGGAGTATTCTGTAGGGTTCCAGAGGGGCTCGTAGGGTTCCGTCAAGATCTGTAGGGTTCCCTAGGGGCCCGTGGAGTCCCGTAGATTTCCGTAGGGACCTGTAGGGTTGTGTAAGTGCCCGCAGGAGTCTGTAGGAGTCTGTGGGATTCTGTAAGGTTCCGGAGGGTTCTGCAGGGTTCCGTAGGGGCCCGTAGAGTTCCGTAGTGGCTGGTAAAGTTCCGTAGGGCCCTGTACCGTTCCGTAACTGCCTGCAAGGGTCTTTAGGCTTCCGTAGGGGCTGGTAGGGTTCCATAAAGTTCCGTGGGTTCCTGCAGAGTTCTGCAAGTGCCCGCAAGGGCCTGTAGGGGCCCACAGTGTTTCTGTCAGGTTCCGTAGAGTTCCGTAGGGGCCATAGGTTTCCGTAGTGGCTGGTAGTATTCCGTAGGGGTCTGTAGGGTTCCGTAGGCACCTGCAGTGTTCTGTAGGAGCCCATAGGGTTTTAGTGAGGTTCCGTTGTGTTGCTAAGGGTCTTGTAGAGTGCTGTCGGGTCCTGGAGTATTCTGTAGGGTTCCAGAGGGGCTCGTAGGGTTCCGTCAAGATCTGTAGGGTTCCCTAGGGGCCCGTAGAGTCCTGTAGATTTCCGTAGGGACCTGTAGGGTTGTGTAAGTGCCCGCAGGAGTCTGTAGGAGTCTGTGGGATTCTGTAAGGTTCCGGAGGGTTCTGCAGGGTTCCGTAGGGGCCCGTAGAGTTCCGTAGTGGCTGGTAAAGTTCCGTAGGGCCCTGTGGGGTTCTGTATGGACCTGTAGGGTTCCGTAGGGGCCTGCAGGGTTCTGTAAGTGCCAGCAGGTGTCTGTAGGGTTCCGTAGGGGTCTGTAGGGTTCCGTAGGCGCCTGCAGTGTTCTGTAGGAGCCCATAGGGTTTTAGTGAGGTTCCGTTGTGTCGCTAAGGGTCTTGTAGAGTGCTGTCGGGTCCTGGAGTATTCTGTAGGGTTCCAGAGGGGCTCGTAGGGTTCCGTCAAGATCTGTAGGGTTCCCTAGGGGCCCGTGGAGTCCCGTAGATTTCCGTAGGGCCCTGTAGGGTTGTGTAAGTGCCCGCAGGAGTCTGTAGGAGTCTGTGGGATTCTGTAAGGTTCCGGAGGGTTCTGCAGGGTTCCGTAGGGGCCCGTAGAGTTCCGTAGTGGCTGGTAAAGTTCCGTAGGGCCCTGTACCATTCCGTAACTGCCTGCAAGGGTCTTTAGGCTTCCGTAGGGGCTGGTAGGGTTCCATAAAGTTCCGTGGGTTCCTGCAGAGTTCTGCAAGTGCCCGCAAGGGCCTGTAGGGGCCCACAGTGTTTCTGTCAGGTTCCGTAGAGTTCCGTAGGGGCCATAGGTTTCCGTAGTGGCTGGTAGTATTCCGTAGGGGTCTGTAGGGTTCCGTAGGCGCCTGCAGTGTTCTGTAGGAGCCCATAGGGTTTTAGTGAGGTTCCGTTGTGTTGCTAAGGGTCTTGTAGAGTGCTGTCGGGTCCTGGAGTATTCTGTAGGGTTCCAGAGGGGCTCGTAAGGTTCCGTCGAAATCTGTAGGCTTCCCTAGGGGCCCGTGGAGTCCCGTAGATTTCCGTAGGGACCTGTAGGGTTGTGTAAGTGCCCGCAGGGGTTGGTAGGAGCTTGTAGGGTTCTATATGTTTCCGGAGGGTTGTGTAGGGTTCCGTAGGGGCCTGTGGTGTTCCCTAGGGGCCTGTAGAGTCTCGTACAGTTCCGTAGGGTCCTGTAGGTTTCCATAAGCGCCCGCAGAGGTCTGAAGGGGCCCGTACTGTTCCGTAAGGATCCATAGGGTTCCGTAGAGCTTCGTAGGTTCCCTAGAGGCCTGTAGAGTACCGCAGGAGCCAGTAGTGTTCTGTAGGGGCCCGTAGGGTTCCTTCCATAGGGGCTGGCAGTGTTCCGTAAGGGCCTGTAGGGTTGTGTAAGTGCCCGCAGGAGTCTGTGGGATTCTGTAAGGTTCCGGAGGGTTCTGCAGGGTTCCGTAGGGGCCCGTAGAGTTCCGTAGTGGCTGGTAAAGTTCCGTAGGGCCCTGTGGGGTTCTGTATGGACCTGTAGGGTTCCGTAGGGGCCTGCAGGGTTCTGTAAGTGCCAGCAGGTGTCTGTAGGGTTCCGTAGGGGTCTGTAGGGTTCCGTAGGCGCCTGCAGTGTTCTGTAGGAGCCCATAGGGTTTTAGTGAGGTTCCGTTGTGTCGCTAAGGGTCTTGTAGAGTGCTGTCGGGTCCTGGAGTATTCTGTAGGGTTCCAGAGGGGCTCGTAGGGTTCCGTCAAGATCTGTAGGGTTCCCTAGGGGCCCGTAGAGTCCCGTAGATTTCCGTAGGGCCCTGTAGGGTTGTGTAAGTGCCCGCAGGGGTTGGTAGGAGCTTGTAGGGTTCCATATGTTTCCGGAGGGTTGTGTAGGGTTCCGTAGGGGCCGGTGGTGTTCCCTAGGGACCTGTAGAGTCTCGTACGGTTCCGTAGGGGCCTGTAGAGTCTCGTACAGTTCCGTAGGGTCCTGTAGGTTTCCATAAGCGCCCGCAGAGGTCTGAAGGGGCCCGTACTGTTCCGTAAGGATCCATAGGGTTCCGTAGAGCTTCGTAGGTTCCCTAGAGGCCTGTAGAGTACCGCAGGAGCCAGTAGTGTTCTGTAGGGGCCCGTAGGGTTCCTTCCATAGGGGCTGGCAGTGTTCCGTAAGGGCCTGTAGGGTTGTGTAAGTGCCCGCAGGAGTCTGTAGGAGTCTGTGGGATTCTGTAAGGTTCCGGAGGGTTCTGCAGGGTTCCGTAGGGGCCCGTAGAGTTCCGTAGTGGCTGGTAAAGTTCCGTAGGGCCCTGTACCGTTCCGTAACTGCCTGCAAGGGTCTTTAGGCTTCCGTAGGGGCTGGTAGGGTTCCATAAAGTTCCGTGGGTTCCTGCAGAGTTCTGCAAGTGCCCGCAAGGGCCTGTAGGGGCCCACAGTGTTTCTGTCAGGTTCCGTAGAGTTCCGTAGGGGCCATAGGTTTCCGTAGTGGCTGGTAGTATTCCGTAGGGGTCTGTAGGGTTCCGTAGGCACCTGCAGTGTTCTGTAGGAGCCCATAGGGTTTTAGTGAGGTTCCGTTGTGTTGCTAAGGGTCTTGTAGAGTGCTGTCGGGTCCTGGAGTATTCTGTAGGGTTCCAGAGGGGCTCGTAGGGTTCCGTCAAGATCTGTAGGGTTCCCTAGGGGCCCGTAGAGTCCTGTAGATTTCCGTAGGGACCTGTAGGGTTGTGTAAGTGCCCGCAGGAGTCTGTAGGAGTCTGTGGGATTCTGTAAGGTTCCGGAGGGTTCTGCAGGGTTCCGTAGGGGCCCGTAGAGTTCCGTAGTGGCTGGTAAAGTTCCGTAGGGCCCTGTGGGGTTCTGTATGGACCTGTAGGGTTCCGTAGGGGCCTGCAGGGTTCTGTAAGTGCCAGCAGGTGTCTGTAGGGTTCCGTAGGGGTCTGTAGGGTTCCGTAGGCACCTGCAGTGTTCTGTAGGAGCCCATAGGGTTTTAGTGAGGTTCCGTTGTGTCGCTAAGGGTCTTGTAGAGTGCTGTCGGGTCCTGGAGTATTCTGTAGGGTTCCAGAGGGGCTCGTAGGGTTCCGTCAAGATCTGTAGGGTTCCCTAGGGGCCCGTGGAGTCCCGTAGATTTCCGTAGGGACCTGTAGGGTTGTGTAAGTGCCCGCAGGAGTCTGTAGGAGTCTGTGGGATTCTGTAAGGTTCCGGAGGGTTCTGCAGGGTTCCGTAGGGGCCCGTAGAGTTCCGTAGTGGCTGGTAAAGTTCCGTAGGGCCCTGTACCGTTCCGTAACTGCCTGCAAGGGTCTTTAGGCTTCCGTAGGGGCTGGTAGGGTTCCATAAAGTTCCGTGGGTTCCTGCAGAGTTCTGCAAGTGCCCGCAAGGGCCTGTAGGGGCCCACAGTGTTTCTGTCAGGTTCCGTAGAGTTCCGTAGGGGCCATAGGTTTCCGTAGTGGCTGGTAGTATTCCGTAGGGGTCTGTAGGGTTCCGTAGGCACCTGCAGTGTTCTGTAGGAGCCCATAGGGTTTTAGTGAGGTTCCGTTGTGTTGCTAAGGGTCTTGTAGAGTGCTGTCGGGTCCTGGAGTATTCTGTAGGGTTCCAGAGGGGCTCGTAGGGTTCCGTCAAGATCTGTAGGGTTCCCTAGGGGCCCGTAGAGTCCTGTAGATTTCCGTAGGGACCTGTAGGGTTGTGTAAGTGCCCGCAGGAGTCTGTAGGAGTCTGTGGGATTCTGTAAGGTTCCGGAGGGTTCTGCAGGGTTCCGTAGGGGCCCGTAGAGTTCCGTAGTGGCTGGTAAAGTTCCGTAGGGCCCTGTGGGGTTCTGTATGGACCTGTAGGGTTCCGTAGGGGCCTGCAGGGTTCTGTAAGTGCCAGCAGGTGTCTGTAGGGTTCCGTAGCGGTCTGTAGGGTTCCGTAGGCGCCTGCAGTGTTCTGTAGGAGCCCATAGGGTTTTAGTGAGGTTCCGTTGTGTCGCTAAGGGTCTTGTAGAGTGCTGTCGGGTCCTGGAGTATTCTGTAGGGTTCCAGAGGGGCTCGTAGGGTTCCGTCAAGATCTGTAGGGTTCCCTAGGGGCCCGTGGAGTCCCGTAGATTTCCGTAGGGCCCTGTAGGGTTGTGTAAGTGCCCGCAGGAGTCTGTAGGAGTCTGTGGGATTCTGTAAGGTTCCGGAGGGTTCTGCAGGGTTCCGTAGGGGCGCGTAGAGTTCCGTAGTGGCTGGTAAAGTTCCGTAGGGCCCTGTACCGTTCCGTAACTGCCTGCAAGGGTCTTTAGGCTTCCGTAGGGGCTGGTAGGGTTCCATAAAGTTCCGTGGGTTCCTGCAGAGTTCTGCAAGTGCCCGCAAGGGCCTGTAGGGGCCCACAGTGTTTCTGTCAGGTTCCGTAGAGTTCCGTAGGGGCCATAGGTTTCCGTAGTGGCTGGTAGTATTCCGTAGGGGTCTGTAGGGTTCCGTAGGCACCTGCAGTGTTCTGTAGGAGCCCATAGGGTTTTAGTGAGGTTCCGTTGTGTTGCTAAGGGTCTTGTAGAGTGCTGTCGGGTCCTGGAGTATTCTGTAGGGTTCCAGAGGGGCTCGTAGGGTTCCGTCAAGATCTGTAGGGTTCCCTAGGGGCCCGTAGAGTCCCGTAGATTTCCGTAGGGACCTGTAGGGTTGTGTAAGTGCCCGCAGGGGTTGGTAGGAGCTTGTAGGGTTCTATATGTTTCCGGAGGGTTGTGTAGGGTTCCGTAGGGGCCTGTGGTGTTCCCTAGGGGCCTGTAGAGTCTCGTACAGTTCCGTAGGGTCCTGTAGGTTTCCATAAGCGCCCACAGAGGTCTGAAGGGGCCCGTACTGTTCCGTAAGGATCCATAGGGTTCCGTAGAGCTTCGTAGGTTCCCTAGAGGCCTGTAGAGTACCGCAGGAGCCAGTAGTGTTCTGTAGGGGCCCGTAGGGTTCCTTCCATAGGGGCTGGCAGTGTTCCGTAAGGGCCTGTAGGGTTGTGTAAGTGCCCGCAGGAGTCTGTGGGATTCTGTAAGGTTCCGGAGGGTTCTGCAGGGTTCCGTAGGGGCCCGTAGAGTTCCGTAGTGGCTGGTAAAGTTCCGTAGGGCCCTGTGGGGTTCTGTATGGACCTGTAGGGTTCCGTAGGGGCCTGCAGGGTTCTGTAAGTGCCAGCAGGTGTCTGTAGGGTTCCGTAGCGGTCTGTAGGGTTCCGTAGGCGCCTGCAGTGTTCTGTAGGAGCCCATAGGGTTTTAGTGAGGTTCCGTTGTGTCGCTAAGGGTCTTGTAGAGTGCTGTCGGGTCCTGGAGTATTCTGTAGGGTTCCAGAGGGGCTCGTAGGGTTCCGTCAAGATCTGTAGGGTTCCCTAGGGGCCCGTGGAGTCCCGTAGATTTCCGTAGGGACCTGTAGGGTTGTGTAAGTGCCCGCAGGAGTCTGTAGGAGTCTGTGGGATTCTGTAAGGTTCCGGAGGGTTCTGCAGGGTTCCGTAGGGGCCCGTAGAGTTCCGTAGTGGCTGGTAAAGTTCCGTAGGGCCCTGTGGGGTTCTGTATGGACCTGTAGGGTTCCGTAGGGGCCTGCAGGGTTCTGTAAGTGCCAGCAGGTGTCTGTAGGGTTCCGTAGGGGTCTGTAGGGTTCCGTAGGCGCCTGCAGTGTTCTGTAGGAGCCCATAGGGCTTTAGTGAGGTTCCGTTGTGTCGCTAAGGGTCTTGTAGAGTGCCGTCGGGTCCTGGAGTATTCTGTAGGGTTCCAGAGGGGCTCGTAGGGTTCCGTCAAGATCTGTAGGGTTCCCTAGGGGCCCGTGGAGTCCCGTAGATTTCCGTAGGGACCTGTAGGGTTGTGTAAGTGCCCGCAGGAGTCTGTAGGAGTCTGTGGGATTCTGTAAGGTTCCGGAGGGTTCTGCAGGGTTCCGTAGGGGCCCGTAGAGTTCCGTAGTGGCTGGTAAAGTTCCGTAGGGCCCTGTACCATTCCGTAACTGCCTGCAAGGGTCTTTAGGCTTCCGTAGGGGCTGGTAGGGTTCCATAAAGTTCCGTGGGTTCCTGCAGAGTTCTGCAAGTGCCCGCAAGGGCCTGTAGGGGCCCACAGTGTTTCTGTCAGGTTCCGTAGAGTTCCGTAGGGGCCATAGGTTTCCGTAGTGGCTGGTAGTATTCCGTAGGGGTCTGTAGGGTTCCGTAGGCACCTGCAGTGTTCTGTAGGAGCCCATAGGGTTTTAGTGAGGTTCCGTTGTGTTGCTAAGGGTCTTGTAGAGTGCTGTCGGGTCCTGGAGTATTCTGTAGGGTTCCAGAGGGGCTCGTAAGGTTCCGTCGAAATCTGTAGGGTTCCCTAGGGGCCCGTGGAGTCCCGTAGATTTCCGTAGGGACCTGTAGGGTTGTGTAAGTGCCCGCAGGGGTTGGTAGGAGCTTGTAGGGTGCCATATGTTTCCGGAGGGTTGTGTAGGGTTCCGTAGGGGCCGGTGATGTTCCCAAGGGACCTGTAGAGTCTCGTACGGTTCCGTAGGGACCTGTAGAGTCTCGTACAGTTCCGTAGGGTCCTGTAGGTTTCCATAAGCGCCCGCAGAGGTCTGAAGGGGCCCGTACTGTTCCGTAAGGATCCATAGGGTTCCGTAGAGCTTCGTAGGTTCCCTAGAGGCCTGTAGAATACCGCAGGAGCCAGTAGTGTTCTGTAGGGGCCCGTAGGGTTCCTTCCATAGGGGCTGGCAGTGTTCCGTAAGGGCCTGTAGGGTTGTGTAAGTGCCCGCAGGAGTCTGTGGGATTCTGTAAGGTTCCGGAGGGTTCTGCAGGGTTCCGTAGGGGCCCGTAGAGTTCCGTAGTGGCTGGTAAAGTTCCGTAGGGCCCTGTGGGGTTCTGTATGGACCTGTAGGGTTCCGTAGGGGCCTGCAGGGTTCTGTAAGTGCCAGCAGGTGTCTGTAGGGTTCCGTAGGGGTCTGTAGGGTTCCGTAGGCACCTGCAGTGTTCTGTAGGAGCCCATAGGGTTTTAGTGAGGTTCCGTTGTGTCGCTAAGGGTCTTGTAGAGTGCTGTCGGGTCCTGGAGTATTCTGTAGGGTTCCAGAGGGGCTCGTAAGGTTCCGTCGAAATCTGTAGGGTTCCCTAGGGGCCCGTGGAGTCCCGTAGATTTCCGTAGGGACCTGTAGGGTTGTGTAAGTGCCCGCAGGGGTTGGTAGGAGCTTGTAGGGTGCCATATGTTTCCGGAGGGTTGTGTAGGGTTCCGTAGGGGCCGGTGGTGTTCCCAAGGGACCTGTAGAATCTCGTACGGTTCCGTAGGGACCTGTAGAGTCTCGTACAGTTCCGTAGGGTCCTGTAGGTTTCCATAAGCGCCCGCAGAGGTCTGAAGGGGCCCGTACTGTTCCGTAAGGATCCATAGGGTTCCGTAGAGCTTCGTAGGTTCCCTAGAGGCCTGTAGAATACCGCAGGAGCCAGTAGTGTTCTGTAGGGGCCCGTAGGGTTCCTTCCATAGGGGCTGGCAGTGTTCCGTAAGGGCCTGTAGGGTTGTGTAAGTGCCCGCAGGAGTCTGTGGGATTCTGTAAGGTTCCAGAGGGTTCTGCAGGGTTCCGTAGGGGCCCGTAGAGTTCCGTAGTGGCTGGTAAAGTTCCGTAGGGCCCTGTGGGGTTCTGTATGGACCTGTAGGGTTCCGTAGGGGCCTGCAGGGTTCTGTAAGTGCCAGCAGGTGTCTGTAGGGTTCCGTAGGGGTCTGTAGGGTTCCGTAGGCACCTGCAGTGTTCTGTAGGAGCCCATAGGGTTTTAGTGAGGTTCCGTTGTGTCGCTAAGGGTCTTGTAGAGTGCTGTCGGGTCCTGGAGTATTCTGTAGGGTTCCAGAGGGGCTCGTAAGGTTCCGTCGAAATCTGTAGGGTTCCCTAGGGGCCCGTGGAGTCCCGTAGATTTCCGTAGGGACCTGTAGGGTTGTGTAAGTGCCCGCAGGGGTTGGTAGGAGCTTGTAGGGTGCCATATGTTTCCGGAGGGTTGTGTAGGGTTCCGTAGGGGCCGGTGGTGTTCCCAAGGGACCTGTAGAATCTCGTACGGTTCCGTAGGGACCTGTAGAGTCTCGTACAGTTCCGTAGGGTCCTGTAGGTTTCCATAAGCGCCCGCAGAGGTCTGAAGGGGCCCGTACTGTTCCGTAAGGATCCATAGGGTTCCGTAGAGCTTCGTAGGTTCCCTAGAGGCCTGTAGAATACCGCAGGAGCCAGTAGTGTTCTGTAGGGGCCCGTAGGGTTCCTTCCATAGGGGCTGGCAGTGTTCCGTAAGGGCCTGTAGGGTTGTGTAAGTGCCCGCAGGAGTCTGTGGGATTCTGTAAGGTTCCAGAGGGTTCTGCAGGGTTCCGTAGGGGCCCGTAGAGTTCCGTAGTGGCTGGTAAAGTTCCGTAGGGCCCTGTGGGGTTCTGTATGGACCTGTAGGGTTCCGTAGGGGCCTGCAGGGTTCTGTAAGTGCCAGCAGGTGTCTGTAGGGTTCCGTAGGGGTCTGTAGGGTTCCGTAGGCACCTGCAGTGTTCTGTAGGAGCCCATAGGGTTTTAGTGAGGTTCCGTTGTGTCGCTAAGGGTCTTGTAGAGTGCTGTCGGGTCCTGGAGTATTCTGTAGGGTTCCAGAGGGGCTCGTAAGGTTCCGTCGAAATCTGTAGGGTTCCCTAGGGGCCCGTGGAGTCCCGTAGATTTCCGTAGGGACCTGTAGGGTTGTGTAAGTGCCCGCAGGGGTTGGTAGGAGCTTGTAGGGTGCCATATGTTTCCGGAGGGTTGTGTAGGGTTCCGTAGGGGCCGGTGATGTTCCCAAGGGACCTGTAGAGTCTCGTACGGTTCCGTAGGGACCTGTAGAGTCTCGTACAGTTCCGTAGGGTCCTGTAGGTTTCCATAAGCGCCCGCAGAGGTCTGAAGGGGCCCGTACTGTTCCGTAAGGATCCATAGGGTTCCGTAGAGCTTCGTAGGTTCCCTAGAGGCCTGTAGAATACCGCAGGAGCCAGTAGTGTTCTGTAGGGGCCCGTAGGGTTCCTTCCATAGGGGCTGGCAGTGTTCCGTAAGGGCCTGTAGGGTTGTGTAAGTGCCCGCAGGAGTCTGTGGGATTCTGTAAGGTTCCGGAGGGTTCTGCAGGGTTCCGTAGGGGCCCGTAGAGTTCCGTAGTGGCTGGTAAAGTTCCGTAGGGCCCTGTGGGGTTCTGTATGGACCTGTAGGGTTCCGTAGGGGCCTGCAGGGTTCTGTAAGTGCCAGCAGGTGTCTGTAGGGTTCCGTAGCGGTCTGTAGGGTTCCGTAGGCGCCTGCAGTGTTCTGTAGGAGCCCATAGGGTTTTAGTGAGGTTCCGTTGTGTCGCTAAGGGTCTTGTAGAGTGCTGTCGGGTCCTGGAGTATTCTGTAGGGTTCCAGAGGGGCTCGTAGGGTTCCGTCAAGATCTGTAGGGTTCCCTAGGGGCCCGTGGAGTCCCGTAGATTTCCGTAGGGACCTGTAGGGTTGTGTAAGTGCCCGCAGGAGTCTGTAGGAGTCTGTGGGATTCTGTAAGGTTCCGGAGGGTTCTGCAGGGTTCCGTAGGGGCCCGTAGAGTTCCGTAGTGGCTGGTAAAGTTCCGTAGGGCCCTGTACCGTTCCGTAACTGCCTGCAAGGGTCTTTAGGCTTCCGTAGGGGCTGGTAGGGTTCCATAAAGTTCCGTGGGTTCCTGCAGAGTTCTGCAAGTGCCCGCAAGGGCCTGTAGGGGCCCACAGTGTTTCTGTCAGGTTCCGTAGAGTTCCGTAGGGGCCATAGGTTTCCGTAGTGGCTGGTAGTATTCCGTAGGGGTCTGTAGGGTTCCGTAGGCACCTGCAGTGTTCTGTAGGAGCCCATAGGGTTTTAGTGAGGTTCCGTTGTGTTGCTAAGGGTCTTGTAGAGTGCTGTCGGGTCCTGGAGTATTCTGTAGGGTTCCAGAGGGGCTCGTAGGGTTCCGTCAAGATCTGTAGGGTTCCCTAGGGGCCCGTAGAGTCCCGTAGATTTCCGTAGGGACCTGTAGGGTTGTGTAAGTGCCCGCAGGGGTTGGTAGGAGCTTGTAGGGTTCTATATGTTTCCGGAGGGTTGTGTAGGGTTCCGTAGGGGCCGGTGGTGTTCCCTAGGGACCTGTAGAGTCTCATACGGTTCCGTAGGGGCCTGTAGAGTCTCGTACAGTTCCGTAGGGTCCGGTAGCTTTCCATAAGCGCCCGCAGAGGTCTGAAGGGGCCCGTACTGTTCCGTAAGGATCCATAGGGTTCCGTAGAGCTTCGTAGGTTCCCTAGAGGCCTGTAGAGTACCGCAGGAGCCAGTAGTGTTCTGTAGGGGCCCGTAGGGTTCCTTCCATAGGGGCTGGCAGTGTTCCGTAAGGGCCTGTATTATTGTGTAAGTGCCCGCAGGAGTCTGTAGGAGTCTGTGGGATTCTGTAAGGTTCCGGAGGGTTCTGCAGGGTTCCGTAGGGGCCCGTAGAGTTCCGTAGTGGCTGGTAAAGTTCCGTAGGGCCCTGTGGGGTTCTGTATGGACCTGTAGGGTTCCGTAGGGGCCTGCAGGGTTCTGTAAGTGCCAGCAGGTGTCTGTAGGGTTCCGTAGGGGTCTGTAGGGTTCCGTAGGCGCCTGCAGTGTTCTGTAGGAGCCCATAGGGTTTTAGTGAGGTTCCGTTGTGTCGCTAAGGGTCTTGTAGAGTGCTGTCGGCTCCTGGAGTATTCTGTAGGGTTCCAGAGGGGCTCGTAGGGTTCCGTCAAGATCTGTAGGGTTCCCTAGGGGCCCGTAGAGTCCCGTAGATTTCCGTAGGGACCTGTAGGGTTGTGTAAGTGCCCGCAGGAGTCTGTAGGAGTCTGTGGGATTCTGTAAGGTTCCGGAGGGTTCTGCAGGGTTCCGTAGGGGCGCGTAGAGTTCCGTAGTGGCTGGTAAAGTTCCGTAGGGCCCTGTACCGTTCCGTAACTGCCTGCAAGGGTCTTTAGGCTTCCGTAGGGGCTGGTAGGGTTCCATAAAGTTCCGTGGGTTCCTGCAGAGTTCTGCAAGTGCCCGCAAGGGCCTGTAGGGGCCCACAGTGTTTCTGTCAGGTTCCGTAGAGTTCCGTAGGGGCCATAGGTTTCCGTAGTGGCTGGTAGTATTCCGTAGGGGTCTGTAGGGTTCCGTAGGCACCTGCAGTGTTCTGTAGGAGCCCATAGGGTTTTAGTGAGGTTCCGTTGTGTTGCTAAGGGTCTTGTAGAGTGCTGTCGGGTCCTGGAGTATTCTGTAGGGTTCCAGAGGGGCTCGTAGGGTTCCGTCAAGATCTGTAGGGTTCCCTAGGGGCCCGTAGAGTCCCGTAGATTTCCGTAGGGACCTGTAGGGTTGTGTAAGTGCCCGCAGGGGTTGGTAGGAGCTTGTAGGGTTCCATATGTTTCCAGAGGGTTGTGTAGGGTTCCGTAGGGGCCGGTGGTGTTCCCTAGGGACCTGTAGAGTCTCGTACGGTTCCGTAGGGGCCTGTAGAGTCTCGTACAGTTCCGTAGGGTCCTGTAGGTTTCCATAAGCGCCCGCAGAGGTCTGAAGGGGCCCGTACTGTTCCGTAAGGATCCATAGGGTTCCGTAGAGCTTCGTAGGTTCCCTAGAGGCCTGTAGAGTACCGCAGGAGCCAGTAGTGTTCTGTAGGGGCCCGTAGGGTTCCTTCCATAGGGGCTGGCAGTGTTCCGTAAGGGCCTGTAGGGTTGTGTAAGTGCCCGCAGGAGTCTGTAGGAGTCTGTGGGATTCTGTAAGGTTCCGGAGGGTTCTGCAGGGTTCCGTAGGGGCCCGTAGAGTTCCGTAGTGGCTGGTAAAGTTCCGTAGGGCCCTGTGGGGTTCTGTATGGACCTGTAGGGTTCCGTAGGGGCCTGCAGGGTTCTGTAAGTGCCAGCAGGTGTCTGTAGGGTTCCGTAGGGGCCTGTGGTTTTCCGTAACTGCCTGCAAGGGTCTTTAGGCTTCCGTAGGGGCTGGTAGGGTTCCATAAAGTTCCGTGGGTTCCTGCAGAGTTCTGCAAGTGCCCGTAAGGGCCTGTAGGGGCCCACAGTGTTTCTGTCAGGTTCCGTAGGGGCCATGGGTTTCCGTAGTGGCTGGTAGTATTCCGTAGGGGTCTGTAGGGTTCCGTAGGCACCTGCAGTGTTCTGTAGGAGCCCATAGGGTTTTAGTGAGGTTCCGTTGTGTCGCTAAGGGTCTTGTAGAGTGCTGTCGGGTCCTGGAGTATTCTGTAGGGTTCCAGAGGGGCTCGTAGGGTTCCGTCAAGATCTGTAGGGTTCCCTAGGGGCCCGTGGAGTCCCGTAGATTTCCGTAGGGACCTGTAGGGTTGTGTAAGTGCCCGCAGGAGTCTGTAGGAGTCTGTGGGATTCTGTAAGGTTCCAGAGGGTTCTGCAGGGTTCCGTAGGGGCCCGTAGAGTTCCGTAGTGGCTGGTAAAGTTCCGTAGGGCCCTGTACCGTTCCGTAACTGCCTGCAAGGGTCTTTAGGCTTCCGTAGGGGCTGGTAGGGTTCCATAAAGTTCCGTGGGTTCCTGCAGAGTTCTGCAAGTGCCCGCAAGGGCCTGTAGGGGCCCACAGTGTTTCTGTCAGGTTCCGTAGAGTTCCGTAGGGGCCATAGGTTTCCGTAGTGGCTGGTAGTATTCCGTAGGGGTCTGTAGGGTTCCGTAGGCACCTGCAGTGTTCTGTAGGAGCCCATAGGGTTTTAGTGAGGTTCTGTTGTGTTGCTAAGGGTCTTGTAGAGTGCTGTCGGGTCCTGGAGTATTCTGTAGGGTTCCAGAGGGGCTCGTAAGGTTCCGTCGAAATCTGTAGGCTTCCCTAGGGGCCCGTGGAGTCCCGTAGATTTCCGTAGGGACCTGTAGGGTTGTGTAAGTGCCCGCAGGGGTTGGTAGGAGCTTGTAGGGTTCTATATGTTTCCGGAGGGTTGTGTAGGGTTCCGTAGGGGCCGGTGGTGTTCCCTAGGGGCCTGTAGAGTCTCGTACAGTTCCGTAGGGTCCTGTAGGTTTCCATAAGCGCCCGCAGAGGTCTGAAGGGGCCCGTACTGTTCCGTAAGGATCCATAGGGTTCCGTAGAGCTTCGTAGGTTCCCTAGAGGCCTGTAGAGTACCGCAGGAGCCAGTAGTGTTCTGTAGGGGCCCGTAGGGTTCCTTCCATAGGGGCTGGCAGTGTTCCGTAAGGGCCTGTAGGGTTGTGTAAGTGCCCGCAGGAGTCTGTGGGATTCTGTAAGGTTCCGGAGGGCTCTGCAGGGTTCCGTAGGGGCCCGTAGAGTTCCGTAGTGGCTGGTAAAGTTCCGTAGGGCCCTGTGGGGTTCTGTATGGACCTGTAGGGTTCCGTAGGGGCCTGCAGGGTTCTGTAAGTGCCAGCAGGTGTCTGTAGGGTTCCGTAGGGGTCTGTAGGGTTCCGTAGGCACCTGCAGTGTTCTGTAGGAGCCCATAGGGTTTTAGTGAGGTTCCGTTGTGTCGCTAAGGGTCTTGTAGAGTGCTGTCGGGTCCTGGAGTATTCTGTAGGGTTCCAGAGGGGCTCGTAGGGTTCCGTCAAGATCTGTAGGGTTCCCTAGGGGCCCGTAGAGTCCCGTAGATTTCCGTAGGGACCTGTAGGGTTGTGTAAGTGCCCGCAGGAGTCTGTAGGAGTCTGTGGGATTCTGTAAGGTTCCGGAGGGTTCTGCAGGGTTCCGTAGGGGCGCGTAGAGTTCCGTAGTGGCTGGTAAAGTTCCGTAGGGCCCTGTACCGTTCCGTAACTGCCTGCAAGGGTCTTTAGGCTTCCGTAGGGGCTGGTAGGGTTCCATAAAGTTCCGTGGGTTCCTGCAGAGTTCTGCAAGTGCCCGCAAGGGCCTGTAGGGGCCCACAGTGTTTCTGTCAGGTTCCGTAGAGTTCCGTAGGGGCCATAGGTTTCCGTAGTGGCTGGTAGTATTCCGTAGGGGTCTGTAGGGTTCCGTTGGCACCTGCAGTGTTCTGTAGGAGCCCATAGGGTTTTAGTGAGGTTCTGTTGTGTTGCTAAGGGTCTTGTAGAGTGCTGTCGGGTCCTGGAGTATTCTGTAGGGTTCCAGAGGGGCTCGTAGGGTTCCGTCAAGATCTGTAGGGTTCCCTAGGGGCCCGTAGAGTCCCGTAGATTTCCGTAGGGACCTGTAGGGTTGTGTAAGTGCCCGCAGGGGTTGGTAGGAGCTTGTAGGGTTCCATATGTTTCCAGAGGGTTGTGTAGGGTTCCGTAGGGGCCGGTGGTGTTCCCTAGGGACCTGTAGAGTCTCGTACGGTTCCGTAGGGGCCTGTAGAGTCTCGTACAGTTCCGTAGGGTCCTGTAGGTTTCCATAAGCGCCCGCAGAGGTCTGAAGGGGCCCGTACTGTTCCGTAAGGATCCATAGGGTTCCGTAGAGCTTCGTAGGTTCCCTAGAGGCCTGTAGAGTACCGCAGGAGCCAGTAGTGTTCTGTAGGGGCCCGTAGGGTTCCTTCCATAGGGGCTGGCAGTGTTCCGTAAGGGCCTGTAGGGTTGTGTAAGTGCCCGCAGGAGTCTGTAGGAGTCTGTGGGATTCTGTAAGGTTCCGGAGGGTTCTGCAGGGTTCCGTAGGGGCCCGTAGAGTTCCGTAGTGGCTGGTAAAGTTCCGTAGGGCCCTGTACCGTTCCGTAACTGCCTGCAAGGGTCTTTAGGCTTCCGTAGGGGCTGGTAGGGTTCCATAAAGTTCCGTGGGTTCCTGCAGAGTTCTGCAAGTGCCCGCAAGGGCCTGTAGGGGCCCACAGTGTTTCTGTCAGGTTCCGTAGAGTTCCGTAGGGGCCATAGGTTTCCGTAGTGGCTGGTAGTATTCCGTAGGGGTCTGTAGGGTTCCGTAGGCACCTGCAGTGTTCTGTAGGAGCCCATAGGGTTTTAGTGAGGTTCCGTTGTGTTGCTAAGGGTCTTGTAGAGTGCTGTCGGGTCCTGGAGTATTCTGTAGGGTTCCAGAGGGGCTCGTAGGGTTCCGTCAAGATCTGTAGGGTTCCCTAGGGGCCCGTAGAGTCCTGTAGATTTCCGTAGGGCCCTGTAGGGTTGTGTAAGTGCCCGCAGGAGTCTGTAGGAGTCTGTGGGATTCTGTAAGGTTCCGGAGGGTTCTGCAGGGTTCCGTAGGGGCCCGTAGAGTTCCGTAGTGGCTGGTAAAGTTCCGTAGGGCCCTGTGGGGTTCTGTATGGACCTGTAGGGTTCCGTAGGGGCCTGCAGGGTTCTGTAAGTGCCAGCAGGTGTCTGTAGGGTTCCGTAGGGGTCTGTAGGGTTCCGTAGGCACCTGCAGTGTTCTGTAGGAGCCCATAGGGTTTTAGTGAGGTTCCGTTGTGTCGCTAAGGGTCTTGTAGAGTGCTGTCGGGTCCTGGAGTATTCTGTAGGGTTCCAGAGGGGCTCGTAGGGTTCCGTCAAGATCTGTAGGGTTCCCTAGGGGCCCGTAGAGTCCCGTAGTGGCTGGTAAAGTTCCGTAGGGCCCTGTACCGTTCCGTAACTGCCTGCAAGGGTCTTTAGGCTTCCGTAGGGGCTGGTAGGGTTCCATAAAGTTCCGTGGGTTCCTGCAGAGTTCTGCAAGTGCCCGCAAGGGCCTGTAGGGGCCCACAGTGTTTCTGTCAGGTTCCGTAGAGTTCCGTAGGGGCCATAGGTTTCCGTAGTGGCTGGTAGTATTCCGTAGGGGTCTGTAGGGTTCCGTTGGCACCTGCAGTGTTCTGTAGGAGCCCATAGGGTTTTAGTGAGGTTCTGTTGTGTTGCTAAGGGTCTTGTAGAGTGCTGTCGGGTCCTGGAGTATTCTGTAGGGTTCCAGAGGGGCTCGTAGGGTTCCGTCAAGATCTGTAGGGTTCCCTAGGGGCCCGTAGAGTCCCGTAGATTTCCGTAGGGACCTGTAGGGTTGTGTAAGTGCCCGCAGGGGTTGGTAGGAGCTTGTAGGGTTCCATATGTTTCCAGAGGGTTGTGTAGGGTTCCGTAGGGGCCGGTGGTGTTCCCTAGGGACCTGTAGAGTCTCGTACGGTTCCGTAGGGGCCTGTAGAGTCTCGTACAGTTCCGTAGGGTCCTGTAGGTTTCCATAAGCGCCCGCAGAGGTCTGAAGGGGCCCGTACTGTTCCGTAAGGATCCATAGGGTTCCGTAGAGCTTCGTAGGTTCCCTAGAGGCCTGTAGAGTACCGCAGGAGCCAGTAGTGTTCTGTAGGGGCCCGTAGGGTTCCTTCCATAGGGGCTGGCAGTGTTCCGTAAGGGCCTGTAGGGTTGTGTAAGTGCCCGCAGGAGTCTGTAGGAGTCTGTGGGATTCTGTAAGGTTCCGGAGGGTTCTGCAGGGTTCCGTAGGGGCCCGTAGAGTTCCGTAGTGGCTGGTAAAGTTCCGTAGGGCCCTGTACCGTTCCGTAACTGCCTGCAAGGGTCTTTAGGCTTCCGTAGGGGCTGGTAGGGTTCCATAAAGTTCCGTGGGTTCCTGCAGAGTTCTGCAAGTGCCCGCAAGGGCCTGTAGGGGCCCACAGTGTTTCTGTCAGGTTCCGTAGAGTTCCGTAGGGGCCATAGGTTTCCGTAGTGGCTGGTAGTATTCCGTAGGGGTCTGTAGGGTTCCGTAGGCACCTGCAGTGTTCTGTAGGAGCCCATAGGGTTTTAGTGAGGTTCCGTTGTGTTGCTAAGGGTCTTGTAGAGTGCTGTCGGGTCCTGGAGTATTCTGTAGGGTTCCAGAGGGGCTCGTAGGGTTCCGTCAAGATCTGTAGGGTTCCCTAGGGGCCCGTAGAGTCCTGTAGATTTCCGTAGGGCCCTGTAGGGTTGTGTAAGTGCCCGCAGGAGTCTGTAGGAGTCTGTGGGATTCTGTAAGGTTCCGGAGGGTTCTGCAGGGTTCCGTAGGGGCCCGTAGAGTTCCGTAGTGGCTGGTAAAGTTCCGTAGGGCCCTGTGGGGTTCTGTATGGACCTGTAGGGTTCCGTAGGGGCCTGCAGGGTTCTGTAAGTGCCAGCAGGTGTCTGTAGGGTTCCGTAGCGGTCTGTAGGGTTCCGTAGGCGCCTGCAGTGTTCTGTAGGAGCCCATAGGGTTTTAGTGAGGTTCCGTTGTGTCGCTAAGGGTCTTGTAGAGTGCTGTCGGGTCCTGGAGTATTCTGTAGGGTTCCAGAGGGGCTCGTAGGGTTCCGTCAAGATCTGTAGGGTTCCCTAGGGGCCCGTGGAGTCCCGTAGATTTCCGTAGGGCCCTGTAGGGTTGTGTAAGTGCCCGCAGGAGTCTGTAGGAGTCTGTGGGATTCTGTAAGGTTCCGGAGGGTTCTGCAGGGTTCCGTAGGGGCGCGTAGAGTTCCGTAGTGGCTGGTAAAGTTCCGTAGGGCCCTGTACCGTTCCGTAACTGCCTGCAAGGGTCTTTAGGCTTCCGTAGGGGCTGGTAGGGTTCCATAAAGTTCCGTGGGTTCCTGCAGAGTTCTGCAAGTGCCCGCAAGGGCCTGTAGGGGCCCACAGTGTTTCTGTCAGGTTCCGTAGAGTTCCGTAGGGGCCATAGGTTTCCGTAGTGGCTGGTAGTATTCCGTAGGGGTCTGTAGGGTTCCGTAGGCACCTGCAGTGTTCTGTAGGAGCCCATAGGGTTTTAGTGAGGTTCCGTTGTGTTGCTAAGGGTCTTGTAGAGTGCTGTCGGGTCCTGGAGTATTCTGTAGGGTTCCAGAGGGGCTCGTAGGGTTCCGTCAAGATCTGTAGGGTTCCCTAGGGGCCCGTAGAGTCCCGTAGATTTCCGTAGGGACCTGTAGGGTTGTGTAAGTGCCTGCAGGGGTTGGTAGGAGCTTGTAGGGTTCCATATGTTTCCGGAGGGTTGTGTAGGGTTCCGTAGGGGCCGGTGGTGTTCCCTAGGGACCTGTAGAGTCTCGTACGGTTCCGTAGGGGCCTGTAGAGTCTCGTACAGTTCCGTAGGGTCCTGTAGGTTTCCATAAGCGCCCGCAGAGGTCTGAAGGGGCCCGTACTGTTCCGTAAGGATCCATAGGGTTCCGTAGAGCTTCGTAGGTTCCCTAGAGGCCTGTAGAGTACCGCAGGAGCCAGTAGTGTTCTGTAGGGGCCCGTAGGGTTCCTTCCATAGGGGCTGGCAGTGTTCCGTAAGGGCCTGTAGGGTTGTGTAAGTGCCCGCAGGAGTCTGTGGGATTCTGTAAGGTTCCGGAGGGTTCTGCAGGGTTCCGTAGGGGCCCGTAGAGTTCCGTAGTGGCTGGTAAAGTTCCGTAGGGCCCTGTGGGGTTCTGTATGGACCTGTAGGGTTCCGTAGGGGCCTGCAGGGTTCTGTAAGTGCCAGCAGGTGTCTGTAGGGTTCCGTAGGGGTCTGTAGGGTTCCGTAGGCGCCTGCAGTGTTCTGTAGGAGCCCATAGGGTTTTAGTGAGGTTCCGTTGTGTCGCTAAGGGTCTTGTAGAGTGCTGTCGGGTCCTGGAGTATTCTGTAGGGTTCCAGAGGGGCTCGTAGGGTTCCGTCAAGATCTGTAGGGTTCCCTAGGGGCCCGTAGAGTCCCGTAGATTTCCGTAGGGACCTGTAGGGTTGTGTAAGTGCCCGCAGGGGTTGGTAGGAGCTTGTAGGGTTCCATATGTTTCCGGAGGGTTGTGTAGGGTTCCGTAGGGGCCGGTGGTGTTCCCTAGGGACCTGTAGAGTCTCGTACGGTTCCGTAGGGGCCTGTAGAGTCTCGTACAGTTCCGTAGGGTCCTGTAGGTTTCCATAAGCGCCCGCAGAGGTCTGAAGGGGCCCGTACTGTTCCGTAAGGATCCATAGGGTTCCGTAGAGCTTCGTAGGTTCCCTAGAGGCCTGTAGAGTACCGCAGGAGCCAGTAGTGTTCTGTAGGGGCCCGTAGGGTTCCTTCCATAGGGGCTGGCAGTGTTCCGTAAGGGCCTGTAGGGTTGTGTAAGTGCCCGCAGGAGTCTGTAGGAGTCTGTGGGATTCTGTAAGGTTCCGGAGGGTTCTGCAGGGTTCCGTAGGGGCCCGTAGAGTTCCGTAGTGGCTGGTAAAGTTCCGTAGGGCCCTGTACCGTTCCGTAACTGCCTGCAAGGGTCTTTAGGCTTCCGTAGGGGCTGGTAGGGTTCCATAAAGTTCCGTGGGTTCCTGCAGAGTTCTGCAAGTGCCCGCAAGGGCCTGTAGGGGCCCACAGTGTTTCTGTCAGGTTCCGTAGAGTTCCGTAGGGGCCATAGGTTTCCGTAGTGGCTGGTAGTATTCCGTAGGGGTCTGTAGGGTTCCGTAGGCACCTGCAGTGTTCTGTAGGAGCCCATAGGGTTTTAGTGAGGTTCCGTTGTGTTGCTAAGGGTCTTGTAGAGTGCTGTCGGGTCCTGGAGTATTCTGTAGGGTTCCAGAGGGGCTCGTAGGGTTCCGTCAAGATCTGTAGGGTTCCCTAGGGGCCCGTAGAGTCCCGTAGATTTCCGTAGGGACCTGTAGGGTTGTGTAAGTGCCCGCAGGGGTTGGTAGGAGCTTGTAGGGTTCTATATGTTTCCGGAGGGTTGTGTAGGGTTCCGTAGGGGCCGGTGGTGTTCCCTAGGGGCCTGTAGAGTCTCGTACAGTTCCGTAGGGTCCTGTAGGTTTCCATAAGCGCCCGCAGAGGTCTGAAGGGGCCCGTACTGTTCCGTAAGGATCCATAGGGTTCCGTAGAGCTTCGTAGGTTCCCTAGAGGCCTGTAGAGTACCGCAGGAGCCAGTAGTGTTCTGTAGGGGCCCGTAGGGTTCCTTCCATAGGGGCTGGCAGTGTTCCGTAAGGGCCTGTAGGGTTGTGTAAGTGCCCGCAGGAGTCTGTGGGATTCTGTAAGGTTCCGGAGGGCTCTGCAGGGTTCCGTAGGGGCCCGTAGAGTTCCGTAGTGGCTGGTAAAGTTCCGTAGGGCCCTGTGGGGTTCTGTATGGACCTGTAGGGTTCCGTAGGGGCCTGCAGGGTTCTGTAAGTGCCAGCAGGTGTCTGTAGGGTTCAGTAGGGGTCTGTAGGGTTCCGTAGGCGCCTGCAGTGTTCTGTAGGAGCCCATAGGGTTTTAGTGAGGTTCCGTTGTGTCGCTAAGGGTCTTGTAGAGTGCTGTCGGGTCCTGGAGTATTCTGTAGGGTTCCAGAGGGGCTCGTAGGGTTCCGTCAAGATCTGTAGGGTTCCCTAGGGGCCCGTGGAGTCCCGTAGATTTCCGTAGGGACCTGTAGGGTTGTGTAAGTGCCCGCAGGAGTCTGTAGGAGTCTGTGGGATTCTGTAAGGTTCCGGAGGGTTCTGCAGGGTTCCGTAGGGGCCCGTAGAGTTCCGTAGTGGCTGGTAAAGTTCCGTAGGGCCCTGTACCGTTCCGTAACTGCCTGCAAGGGTCTTTAGGCTTCTGTAGGGGCTGGTAGGGTTCCATAAAGTTCCGTGGGTTCCTGCAGAGTTCTGCAAGTGCCCGCAAGGGCCTGTAGGGGCCCACAGTGTTTCTGTCAGGTTCCGTAGAGTTCCGTAGGGGCCATAGGTTTCCGTAGTGGCTGGTAGTATTCCGTAGGGGTCTGTAGGGTTCCGTAGGCACCTGCAGTGTTCTGTAGGAGCCCATAGGGTTTTAGTGAGGTTCCGTTGTGTTGCTAAGGGTCTTGTAGAGTGCTGTCGGGTCCTGGAGTATTCTGTAGGGTTCCAGAGGGGCTCGTAGGGTTCCGTCAAGATCTGTAGGGTTCCCTAGGGGCCCGTAGAGTCCCGTAGATTTCCGTAGGGACCTGTAGGGTTGTGTAAGTGCCCGCAGGGGTTGGTAGGAGCTTGTAGGGTTCCATATGTTTCCGGAGGGTTGTGTAGGGTTCCGTAGGGGCCGGTGGTGTTCCCTAGGGACCTGTAGAGTCTCGTACGGTTCCGTAGGGGCCTGTAGAGTCTCGTACAGTTCCGTAGGGTCCTGTAGGTTTCCATAAGCGCCCGCAGAGGTCTGAAGGGGCCCGTACTGTTCCGTAAGGATCCATAGGGTTCCGTAGAGCTTCGTAGGTTCCCTAGAGGCCTGTAGAGTACCGCAGGAGCCAGTAGTGTTCTGTAGGGGCCCGTAGGGTTCCTTCCATAGGGGCTGGCAGTGTTCCGTAAGGGCCTGTAGGGTTGTGTAAGTGCCCGCAGGAGTCTGTGGGATTCTGTAAGGTTCCGGAGGGCTCTGCAGGGTTCCGTAGGGGCCCGTAGAGTTCCGTAGTGGCTGGTAAAGTTCCGTAGGGCCCTGTGGGGTTCTGTATGGACCTGTAGGGTTCCGTAGGGGCCTGCAGGGTTCTGTAAGTGCCAGCAGGTGTCTGTAGGGTTCAGTAGGGGTCTGTAGGGTTCCGTAGGCGCCTGCAGTGTTCTGTAGGAGCCCATAGGGTTTTAGTGAGGTTCCGTTGTGTCGCTAAGGGTCTTGTAGAGTGCTGTCGGGTCCTGGAGTATTCTGTAGGGTTCCAGAGGGGCTCGTAGGGTTCCGTCAAGATCTGTAGGGTTCCCTAGGGGCCCGTGGAGTCCCGTAGATTTCCGTAGGGACCTGTAGGGTTGTGTAAGTGCCCGCAGGAGTCTGTAGGAGTCTGTGGGATTCTGTAAGGTTCCGGAGGGTTCTGCAGGGTTCCGTAGGGGCCCGTAGAGTTCCGTAGTGGCTGGTAAAGTTCCGTAGGGCCCTGTACCGTTCCGTAACTGCCTGCAAGGGTCTTTAGGCTTCCGTAGGGGCTGGTAGGGTTCCATAAAGTTCCGTGGGTTCCTGCAGAGTTCTGCAAGTGCCCGCAAGGGCCTGTAGGGGCCCACAGTGTTTCTGTCAGGTTCCGTAGAGTTCCGTAGGGGCCATAGGTTTCCGTAGTGGCTGGTAGTATTCCGTAGGGGTCTGTAGGGTTCCGTAGGCACCTGCAGTGTTCTGTAGGAGCCCATAGGGTTTTAGTGAGGTTCCGTTGTGTTGCTAAGGGTCTTGTAGAGTGCTGTCGGGTCCTGGAGTATTCTGTAGGGTTCCAGAGGGGCTCGTAGGGTTCCGTCAAGATCTGTAGGGTTCCCTAGGGGCCCGTAGAGTCCCGTAGATTTCCGTAGGGACCTGTAGGGTTGTGTAAGTGCCTGCAGGGGTTGGTAGGAGCTTGTAGGGTTCCATATGTTTCCGGAGGGTTGTGTAGGGTTCCGTAGGGGCCGGTGGTGTTCCCTAGGGACCTGTAGAGTCTCGTACGGTTCCGTAGGGGCCTGTAGAGTCTCGTACAGTTCCGTAGGGTCCTGTAGGTTTCCATAAGCGCCCGCAGAGGTCTGAAGGGGCCCGTACTGTTCCGTAAGGATCCATAGGGTTCCGTAGAGCTTCGTAGGTTCCCTAGAGGCCTGTAGAGTACCGCAGGAGCCAGTAGTGTTCTGTAGGGGCCCGTAGGGTTCCTTCCATAGGGGCTGGCAGTGTTCCGTAAGGGCCTGTAGGGTCGTGTAAGTGCCCGCAGGAGTCTGTAGGAGTCTGTGGGATTCTGTAAGGTTCCGGAGGGTTGTGTAGGGTTCCGTAGGGGCCGGTGGTGTTCCCTAGGGGCCTGTAGAGTCTCGTACAGTTCCGTAGGGTCCTGTAGGTTTCCATAAGCGCCCGCAGAGGTCTGAAGGGGCCCGTACTGTTCCGTAAGGATCCATAGGGTTCCGTAGAGCTTCGTAGGTTCCCTAGAGGCCTGTAGAGTACCGCAGGAGCCAGTAGTGTTCTGTAGGGGCCCGTAGGGTTCCTTCCATAGGGGCTGGCAGTGTTCCGTAAGGGCCTGTAGGGTTGTGTAAGTGCCCGCAGGAGTCTGTGGGATTCTGTAAGGTTCCGGAGGGCTCTGCAGGGTTCCGTAGGGGCCCGTAGAGTTCCGTAGTGGCTGGTAAAGTTCCGTAGGGCCCTGTGGGGTTCTGTATGGACCTGTAGGGTTCCGTAGGGGCCTGCAGGGTTCTGTAAGTGCCAGCAGGTGTCTGTAGGGTTCAGTAGGGGTCTGTAGGGTTCCGTAGGCGCCTGCAGTGTTCTGTAGGAGCCCATAGGGTTTTAGTGAGGTTCCGTTGTGTCGCTAAGGGTCTTGTAGAGTGCTGTCGGGTCCTGGAGTATTCTGTAGGGTTCCAGAGGGGCTCGTAGGGTTCCGTCAAGATCTGTAGGGTTCCCTAGGGGCCCGTGGAGTCCCGTAGATTTCCGTAGGGACCTGTAGGGTTGTGTAAGTGCCCGCAGGAGTCTGTAGGAGTCTGTGGGATTCTGTAAGGTTCCGGAGGGTTCTGCAGGGTTCCGTAGGGGCCCGTAGAGTTCCGTAGTGGCTGGTAAAGTTCCGTAGGGCCCTGTACCGTTCCGTAACTGCCTGCAAGGGTCTTTAGGCTTCCGTAGGGGCTGGTAGGGTTCCATAAAGTTCCGTGGGTTCCTGCAGAGTTCTGCAAGTGCCCGCAAGGGCCTGTAGGGGCCCACAGTGTTTCTGTCAGGTTCCGTAGAGTTCCGTAGGGGCCATAGGTTTCCGTAGTGGCTGGTAGTATTCCGTAGGGGTCTGTAGGGTTCCGTAGGCACCTGCAGTGTTCTGTAGGAGCCCATAGGGTTTTAGTGAGGTTCCGTTGTGTTGCTAAGGGTCTTGTAGAGTGCTGTCGGGTCCTGGAGTATTCTGTAGGGTTCCAGAGGGGCTCGTAGGGTTCCGTCAAGATCTGTAGGGTTCCCTAGGGGCCCGTAGAGTCCCGTAGATTTCCGTAGGGACCTGTAGGGTTGTGTAAGTGCCTGCAGGGGTTGGTAGGAGCTTGTAGGGTTCCATATGTTTCCGGAGGGTTGTGTAGGGTTCCGTAGGGGCCGGTGGTGTTCCCTAGGGACCTGTAGAGTCTCGTACGGTTCCGTAGGGGCCTGTAGAGTCTCGTACAGTTCCGTAGGGTCCTGTAGGTTTCCATAAGCGCCCGCAGAGGTCTGAAGGGGCCCGTACTGTTCCGTAAGGATCCATAGGGTTCCGTAGAGCTTCGTAGGTTCCCTAGAGGCCTGTAGAGTACCGCAGGAGCCAGTAGTGTTCTGTAGGGGCCCGTAGGGTTCCTTCCATAGGGGCTGGCAGTGTTCCGTAAGGGCCTGTAGGGTTGTGTAAGTGCCCGCAGGAGTCTGTGGGATTCTGTAAGGTTCCGGAGGGCTCTGCAGGGTTCCGTAGGGGCCCGTAGAGTTCCGTAGTGGCTGGTAAAGTTCCGTAGGGCCCTGTGGGGTTCTGTATGGACCTGTAGGGTTCCGTAGGGGCCTGCAGGGTTCTGTAAGTGCCAGCAGGTGTCTGTAGGGTTCCGTAGGGGTCTGTAGGGTTCCGTAGGCGCCTGCAGTGTTCTGTAGGAGCCCATAGGGTTTTAGTGAGGTTCCGTTGTGTCGCTAAGGGTCTTGTAGAGTGCTGTCGGGTCCTGGAGTATTCTGTAGGGTTCCAGAGGGGCTCGTAGGGTTCCGTCAAGATCTGTAGGGTTCCCTAGGGGCCCGTGGAGTCCCGTAGATTTCCGTAGGGACCTGTAGGGTTGTGTAAGTGCCCGCAGGAGTCTGTAGGAGTCTGTGGGATTCTGTAAGGTTCCGGAGGGTTCTGCAGGGTTCCGTAGGGGCCCGTAGAGTTCCGTAGTGGCTGGTAAAGTTCCGTAGGGCCCTGTACCGTTCCGTAACTGCCTGCAAGGGTCTTTAGGCTTCCGTAGGGGCTGGTAGGGTTCCATAAAGTTCCGTGGGTTCCTGCAGAGTTCTGCAAGTGCCCGCAAGGGCCTGTAGGGGCCCACAGTGTTTCTGTCAGGTTCCGTAGAGTTCCGTAGGGGCCATAGGTTTCCGTAGTGGCTGGTAGTATTCCGTAGGGGTCTGTAGGGTTCCGTAGGCACCTGCAGTGTTCTGTAGGAGCCCATAGGGTTTTAGTGAGGTTCCGTTGTGTTGCTAAGGGTCTTGTAGAGTGCTGTCGGGTCCTGGAGTATTCTGTAGGGTTCCAGAGGGGCTCGTAGGGTTCCGTCAAGATCTGTAGGGTTCCCTAGGGGCCCGTAGAGTCCCGTAGATTTCCGTAGGGACCTGTAGGGTTGTGTAAGTGCCTGCAGGGGTTGGTAGGAGCTTGTAGGGTTCCATATGTTTCCGGAGGGTTGTGTAGGGTTCCGTAGGGGCCGGTGGTGTTCCCTAGGGACCTGTAGAGTCTCGTACGGTTCCGTAGGGGCCTGTAGAGTCTCGTACAGTTCCGTAGGGTCCTGTAGGTTTCCATAAGCGCCCGCAGAGGTCTGAAGGGGCCCGTACTGTTCCGTAAGGATCCATAGGGTTCCGTAGAGCTTCGTAGGTTCCCTAGAGGCCTGTAGAGTACCGCAGGAGCCAGTAGTGTTCTGTAGGGGCCCGTAGGGTTCCTTCCATAGGGGCTGGCAGTGTTCCGTAAGGGCCTGTAGGGTCGTGTAAGTGCCCGCAGGAGTCTGTAGGAGTCTGTGGGATTCTGTAAGGTTCCGGAGGGTTCTGCAGGGTTCCGTAGGGGCCCGTAGAGTTCCGTAGTGGCTGGTAAAGTTCCGTAGGGCCCTGTACCGTTCCGTAACTGCCTGCAAGGGTCTTTAGGCTTCCGTAGGGGCTGGTAGGGTTCCATAAAGTTCCGTGGGTTCCTGCAGAGTTCTGCAAGTGCCCGCAAGGGCCTGTAGGGGCCCACAGTGTTTCTGTCAGGTTCCGTAGAGTTCCGTAGGGGCCATAGGTTTCCGTAGTGGCTGGTAGTATTCCGTAGGGGTCTGTAGGGTTCCGTAGGCACCTGCAGTGTTCTGTAGGAGCCCATAGGGTTTTAGTGAGGTTCCGTTGTGTTGCTAAGGGTCTTGTAGAGTGCTGTCGGGTCCTGGAGTATTCTGTAGGGTTCCAGAGGGGCTCGTAGGGTTCCGTCAAGATCTGTAGGGTTCCCTAGGGGCCCGTAGAGTCCTGTAGATTTCCGTAGGGACCTGTAGGGTTGTGTAAGTGCCCGCAGGAGTCTGTAGGAGTCTGTGGGATTCTGTAAGGTTCCGGAGGGTTCTGCAGGGTTCCGTAGGGGCCCGTAGAGTTCCGTAGTGGCTGGTAAAGTTCCGTAGGGCCCTGTGGGGTTCTGTATGGACCTGTAGGGTTCCGTAGGGGCCTGCAGGGTTCTGTAAGTGCCAGCAGGTGTCTGTAGGGTTCCGTAGCGGTCTGTAGGGTTCCGTAGGCGCCTGCAGTGTTCTGTAGGAGCCCATAGGGTTTTAGTGAGGTTCCGTTGTGTCGCTAAGGGTCTTGTAGAGTGCTGTCGGCTCCTGGAGTATTCTGTAGGGTTCCAGAGGGGCTCGTAGGGTTCCGTCAAGATCTGTAGGGTTCCCTAGGGGCCCGTGGAGTCCCGTAGATTTCCGTAGGGACCTGTAGGGTTGTGTAAGTGCCCGCAGGAGTCTGTAGGAGTCTGTGGGATTCTGTAAGGTTCCGGAGGGTTCTGCAGGGTTCCGTAGGGGCCCGTAGAGTTCCGTAGTGGCTGGTAAAGTTCCGTAGGGCCCTGTACCGTTCCGTAACTGCCTGCAAGGGTCTTTAGGCTTCCGTAGGGGCTGGTAGGGTTCCATAAAGTTCCGTGGGTTCCTGCAGAGTTCTGCAAGTGCCCGCAAGGGCCTGTAGGGGCCCACAGTGTTTCTGTCAGGTTCCGTAGAGTTCCGTAGGGGCCATAGGTTTCCGTAGTGGCTGGTAGTATTCCGTAGGGGTCTGTAGGGTTCCGTAGGCACCTGCAGTGTTCTGTAGGAGCCCATAGGGTTTTAGTGAGGTTCCGTTGTGTTGCTAAGGGTCTTGTAGAGTGCTGTCGGGTCCTGGAGTATTCTGTAGGGTTCCAGAGGGGCTCGTAGGGTTCCGTCAAGATCTGTAGGGTTCCCTAGGGGCCCGTAGAGTCCCGTAGATTTCCGTAGGGACCTGTAGGGTTGTGTAAGTGCCCGCAGGGGTTGGTAGGAGCTTGTAGGGTTCTATATGTTTCCGGAGGGTTGTGTAGGGTTCCGTAGGGGCCTGTGGTGTTCCCTAGGGGCCTGTAGAGTCTCGTACAGTTCCGTAGGGTCCTGTAGGTTTCCATAAGCGCCCGCAGAGGTCTGAAGGGGCCCGTACTGTTCCGTAAGGATCCATAGGGTTCCGTAGAGCTTCGTAGGTTCCCTAGAGGCCTGTAGAGTACCGCAGGAGCCAGTAGTGTTCTGTAGGGGCCCGTAGGGTTCCTTCCATAGGGGCTGGCAGTGTTCCGTAAGGGCCTGTAGGGTTGTGTAAGTGCCCGCAGGAGTCTGTGGGATTCTGTAAGGTTCCGGAGGGTTCTGCAGGGTTCCGTAGGGGCCCGTAGAGTTCCGTAGTGGCTGGTAAAGTTCCGTAGGGCCCTGTGGGGTTCTGTATGGACCTGTAGGGTTCCGTAGGGGCCTGCAGGGTTCTGTAAGTGCCAGCAGGTGTCTGTAGGGTTCCGTAGGGGTCTGTAGGGTTCCGTAGGCGCCTGCAGTGTTCTGTAGGAGCCCATAGGGTTTTAGTGAGGTTCCGTTGTGTCGCTAAGGGTCTTGTAGAGTGCTGTCGGGTCCTGGAGTATTCTGTAGGGTTCCAGAGGGGCTCGTAGGGTTCCGTCAAGATCTGTAGGGTTCCCTAGGGGCCCGTGGAGTCCCGTAGATTTCCGTAGGGACCTGTAGGGTTGTGTAAGTGCCCGCAGGAGTCTGTAGGAGTCTGTGGGATTCTGTAAGGTTCCGGAGGGCTCTGCAGGGTTCCGTAGGGGCCCGTAGAGTTCCCTAGTGGCTGGTAAAGTTCCGTAGGGCCCTGTGGGGTTCTGTATGGACCTGTAGGGTTCCGTAGGGGCCTGCAGGGTTCTGTAAGTGCCAGCAGGTGTCTGTAGGGTTCCGTAGGGGTCTGTAGGGTTCCGTAGGCGCCTGCAGTGTTCTGTAGGAGCCCATAGGGTTTTAGTGAGGTTCCGTTGTGTCGCTAAGGGTCTTGTAGAGTGCCGTCGAGTCCTGGAGTATTCTGTAGGGTTCCAGAGGGGCTCGTAGGGTTCCGTCAAGATCTGTAGGGTTCCCTAGGGGCCCGTGGAGTCCCGTAGATTTCCGTAGGGACCTGTAGGGTTGTGTAAGTGCCCGCAGGAGTCTGTAGGAGTCTGTGGGATTCTGTAAGGTTCCGGAGGGTTCTGCAGGGTTCCGTAGGGGCCCGTAGAGTTCCGTAGTGGCTGGTAAAGTTCCGTAGGGCCCTGTACCGTTCCGTAACTGCCTGCAAGGGTCTTTAGGCTTCCGTAGGGGCTGGTAGGGTTCCATAAAGTTCCGTGGGTTCCTGCAGAGTTCTGCAAGTGCCCGCAAGGGCCTGTAGGGGCCCACAGTGTTTCTGTCAGGTTCCGTAGAGTTCCGTAGGGGCCATAGGTTTCCGTAGTGGCTGGTAGTATTCCGTAGGGGTCTGTAGGGTTCCGTAGGCACCTGCAGTGTTCTGTAGGAGCCCATAGGGTTTTAGTGAGGTTCCGTTGTGTTGCTAAGGGTCTTGTAGAGTGCTGTCGGGTCCTGGAGTATTCTGTAGGGTTCCAGAGGGGCTCGTAAGGTTCCGTCGAAATCTGTAGGGTTCCCTAGGGGCCCGTAGAGTCCCGTAGATTTCCGTAGGGACCTGTAGGGTTGTGTAAGTGCCCGCAGGGGTTGGTAGGAGCTTGTAGGGTTCTATATGTTTCCGGAGGGTTGTGTAGGGTTCCGTAGGGGCCGGTGATGTTCCCAAGGGACCTGTAGAGTCTCGTACGGTTCCGTAGGGACCTGTAGAGTCTCGTACAGTTCCGTAGGGTCCGGTAGGTTTCCATAAGCGCCCGCAGAGGTCTGAAGGGGCCCGTACTGTTCCGTAAGGATCCATAGGGTTCCGTAGAGCTTCGTAGGTTCCCTAGAGGCCTGTAGAATACCGCAGGAGCCAGTAGTGTTCTGTAGGGGCCCGTAGGGTTCCTTCCATAGGGGCTGGCAGTGTTCCGTAAGGGCCTGTAGGGTTGTGTAAGTGCCCGCAGGAGTCTGTGGGATTCTGTAAGGTTCCGGAGGGTTCTGCAGGGTTCCGTAGGGGCCCGTAGAGTTCCGTAGTGGCTGGTAAAGTTCCGTAGGGCCCTGTGGGGTTCTGTATGGACCTGTAGGGTTCCGTAGGGGCCTGCAGGGTTCTGTAAGTGCCAGCAGGTGTCTGTAGGGTTCCGTAGGGGTCTGTAGGGTTCCGTAGGCACCTGCAGTGTTCTGTAGGAGCCCATAGGGTTTTAGTGAGGTTCCGTTGTGTCGCTAAGGGTCTTGTAGAGTGCTGTCGGGTCCTGGAGTATTCTGTAGGGTTCCAGAGGGGCTCGTAAGGTTCCGTCGAAATCTGTAGGCTTCCCTAGGGGCCCGTGGAGTCCCGTAGATTTCCGTAGGGACCTGTAGGGTTGTGTAAGTGCCCGCAGGGGTTGGTAGGAGCTTGTAGGGTGCCATATGTTTCCGGAGGGTTGTGTAGGGTTCCGTAGGGGCCGGTGATGTTCCCAAGGGACCTGTAGAGTCTCGTACGGTTCCGTAGGGACCTGTAGAGTCTCGTACAGTTCCGTAGGGTCCTGTAGGTTTCCATAAGCGCCCGCAGAGGTCTGAAGGGGCCCGTACTGTTCCGTAAGGATCCATAGGGTTCCGTAGAGCTTCGTAGGTTCCCTAGAGGCCTGTAGAATACCGCAGGAGCCAGTAGTGTTCTGTAGGGGCCCGTAGGGTTCCTTCCATAGGGGCTGGCAGTGTTCCGTAAGGGCCTGTAGGGTTGTGTAATTGCCCGCAGGAGTCTGTGGGATTCTGTAAGGTTCCGGAGGGTTCTGCAGGGTTCCGTAGGGGCCCGTAGAGTTCCGTAGTGGCTGGTAAAGTTCCGTAGGGCCCTGTGGGGTTCTGTATGGACCTGTAGGGTTCCGTAGGGGCCTGCAGGGTTCTGTAAGTGCCAGCAGGTGTCTGTAGGGTTCCGTAGCGGTCTGTAGGGTTCCGTAGGCGCCTGCAGTGTTCTGTAGGAGCCCATAGGGTTTTAGTGAGGTTCCGTTGTGTCGCTAAGGGTCTTGTAGAGTGCTGTCGGGTCCTGGAGTATTCTGTAGGGTTCCAGAGGGGCTCGTAGGGTTCCGTCAAGATCTGTAGGGTTCCCTAGGGGCCCGTGGAGTCCCGTAGATTTCCGTAGGGACCTGTAGGGTTGTGTAAGTGCCCGCAGGAGTCTGTAGGAGTCTGTGGGATTCTGTAAGGTTCCGGAGGGTCTGCAGGGTTCCGTAGGGGCGCGTAGAGTTCCGTAGTGGCTGGTAAAGTTCCGTAGGGCCCTGTACCGTTCCGTAACTGCCTGCAAGGGGTCTTTAGGCTTCCGTAGGGGCTGGTAGGGTTCCATAAAGTTCCGTGGGTTCCTGCAGAGTTCTGCAAGTGCCCGCAAGGGCCTGTAGGGGCCCACAGTGTTTCTGTCAGGTTCCGTAGAGTTCCGTAGGGGCCATAGGTTTCCGTAGTGGCTGGTAGTATTCCGTAGGGGTCTGTAGGGTTCCGTAGGCACCTGCAGTGTTCTGTAGGAGCCCATAGGGTTTTAGTGAGGTTCCGTTGTGTTGCTAAGGGTCTTGTAGAGTGCTGTCGGGTCCTGGAGTATTCTGTAGGGTTCCAGAGGGGCTCGTAGGGTTCCGTCAAGATCTGTAGGGTTCCCTAGGGGCCCGTAGAGTCCCGTAGATTTCCGTAGGGACCTGTAGGGTTGTGTAAGTGCCCGCAGGGGTTGGTAGGAGCTTGTAGGGTTCTATATGTTTCCGGAGGGTTGTGTAGGGTTCCGTAGGGGCCGGTGGTGTTCCCTAGGGACCTGTAGAGTCTCGTACGGTTCTGTAGGGGCCTGTAGAGTCTCGTACAGTTCCATAGGGTCCTGTAGGTTTCCATAAGTGCCCGCAGAGGTCTGAAGGGGCCCGTACTGTTCCGTAAGGATCCATAGGGTTCCGTAGAGCTTCGTAGGTTCCCTAGAGGCCTGTAGAGTACCGCAGGAGCCAGTAGTGTTCTGTAGGGGCCCGTAGGGTTCCTTCCATAGGGGCTGGCAGTGTTCCGTAAGGGCCTGTAGGGTTGTGTAAGTGCCCGCAGGAGTCTGTGGGATTCTGTAAGGTTCCGGAGGGCTCTGCAGGGTTCCGTAGGGGCCCGTAGAGTTCCGTAGTGGCTGGTAAAGTTCCGTAGGGCCCTGTACCGTTCCGTAACTGCCTGCAAGGGTCTTTAGGCTTCCGTAGGGGCTGGTAGGGTTCCATAAAGTTCCGTGGGTTCCTGCAGAGTTCTGCAAGTGCCCGTAAGGGCCTGTAGGGGCCCACAGTGTTTCTGTCAGGTTCCATAGAGTTCCGTAGGGGCCATAGGTTTCCGTAGTGGCTGGTAGTATTCCGTAGGGGCCTGTAGGGTTCCGTAGGCACCTGCAGTGTTCTGTAGGAGCCCATAGGGTTTTAGTGAGGTTCCGTTGTGTTGCTAAGGGTCTTGTAGAGTGCTGTCGGGTCCTGGAGTATTCTGTAGGGTTCCAGAGGGGCTCGTAAGGTTCCGTCGAAATCTGTAGGGTTCCCTAGGGGCCCGTGGAGTCCCGTAGATTTCTGTAGGGACCTGTAGGGTTGTGTAAGTGCCCGCAGGGGTTGGTAGGAGCTTGTAGGGTGCCATATGTTTCCGGAGGGTTGTGTAGGGTTCCGTAGGGGACGGTGGTGTTCCCTAGAGACCTGTAGAGTCTTGTACGGTTCCGTAGGGGCCTGTAGAGTCTCGTACAGTTCCGTAGGGTCCTGTAGGTTTCCATAAGCGCCCGCAGAGGTCTGAAGGGGCCCGTACTGTTCTGTAAGGATCCATAGGGTTCCGTAGAGCTTCGTAGGTTCCCTAGAGGCCTGTAGAGTACCGCAGGAGCCAGTAGTGTTCTGTAGGGGCCCGTAGGGTTCCTTCCATAGGGGCTGGCAGTGTTCCGTAGGGGCCTCTAGGGTTGAGTAAGTGCCCGCAGGAGTCTGTGGGATTCTGTAAGGTTCCGGAGGGTTCTGCAGGGTTCCGTAGGGGCCCGTAGAGTTCCGTAGTGGCTGGTAAAGTTCCGTAGGGCCCTGTGGGGTTCTGTATGGACCTGTAGGGTTCCGTAGGGGCCTGCAGGGTTCTGTAAGTGCCAGCAGGTGTCTGTAGGGTTCCGTAGGGGTCTGTAGGGTTCCGTAGGCACCTGCAGTGTTCTGTAGGAGCCCATAGGGTTTTAGTGAGGTTCCGTTGTGTTGCTAAGGGTCTTGCAAGTGCTGTCGGGTCCTGGAGTATTCTGTAGGGTTCCAGAGGGGCTCGTAGGGTTCCGTCAAGATCTGTAGGGTTCCCTAGGGGCCCGTGGAGTCCCGTAGATTTCCGTAGGGACCTGTAGGGTTGTGTAAGTGCCCGCAGGGGTTGGTAGGAGCTTGTAGGGTTCCATAAGTTTCCAGAGGGTTCTGTAGGGTTCCGTAGGGGCCGGTGGTGTTCCCTAGGGGCCTGTAGAGTCTCATACGGTTCCGTAGGGGCCTGTAGAGTCTCGTACAGTTCCGTAGGGTCCGGTAGGTTTCCATAAGTGCCCGCAGAGGTCTGAAGGGGCCCGTACTGTTCCGTAAGGATCCATAGGGTTCCGTAGAGCTTCGTAGGTTCCCTAGAGGCCTGTAGAGTACCGCAGGAGCCAGTAGTGTTCTGTAGGGGCCCGTAGGGTTCCTTCCATAGGGGCTGGCAGTGTTCCGTAAGGGCCTGTAGGGTTGTGTAAGTGCCCGCAGGAGTCTGTAGGAGTCTGTGGGATTCTGTAAGGTTCCGGAGGGTTCTGCAGGGTTCCGTAGGCGCGCGTAGAGTTCCGTAGTGGCTGGTAAAGTTCCGTAGGGCCCTGTACCGTTCCGTAACTGCCTGCAAGGGTCTTTAGGCTTCCGTAGGGGCTGGTAGGGTTCCATAAAGTTCCGTGGGTTCCTGCAGAGTTCTGCAAGTGCCCGTAAGGGCCTGTAGGGGCCCACAGTGTTTCTGTCAGGTTCCGTAGAGTTCCGTAGGGGCCATAGGTTTCCGTAGTGGCTGGTAGTATTCCGTAGGGGTCTGTAGGGTTCCGTAGGCACCTGCAGTGTTCTGTAGGAGCCCATAGGGTTTTAGTGAGGTTCCGTTGTGTCGCTAAGGGTCTTGTAGAGTGCTGTCGGGTCCTGGAGTATTCTGTAGGGTTCCAGAGGGGCTCGTAAGGTTCCGTCGAAATCTGTAGGGTTCCCTAGGGGCCCGTGGAGTCCCGTAGATTTCCGTAGGGACCTGTAGGGTTGTGTAAGTGCCCGCAGGGGTTGGTAGGAGCTTGTAGGGTGCCATATGTTTCCGGAGGGTTGTGTAGGGTTCCGTAGGGGACGGTGGTGTTCCCTAGGGGCCTGTAGAGTCTCATACGGTTCCGTAGGGGCCTGTAGAGTCTCGTACAGTTCCGTAGGGTCCGGTAGGTTTCCATAAGCGCCCGCAGAGGTCTGAAGGGGCCCGTACTGTTCCGTAAGGATCCATAGGGCTCCGTAGAGCTTCGTAGGTTCCCTAGAGGCCTGTAGAATACCGCAGGAGCCAGTAGTGTTCTGTAGGGGCCCGTAGGGTTCCTTCCATAGGGGCTGGCAGTGTTCCGTAGGGGCCTCTAGGGTTGAGTACGTGCCCGCAGGAGTCTGTGGGATTCTGTAAGGTTCCGGAGGGTTCTGCAGGGTTCCGTAGGGGCCCGTAGAGTTCCGTAGTGGCTGGTAAAGTTCCGTAGGGCCCTGTGGGGTTCTGTATGGACCTGTAGGGTTCCGTAGGGGCCTGCAGGGTTCTGTAAGTGCCAGCAGGTGTCTGTAGGGTTCCGTAGCGGTCTGTAGGGTTCCGTAGGCGCCTGCAGTGTTCTGTAGGAGCCCATAGGGTTTTAGTGAGGTTCCATTGTGTGGCTAAGGGTCTTGTAGAGTGCTGTCGGGTCCTGGAGTATTCTGTAGGGTTCCAGAGGGGCTCGTAGGGTTCCGTCAAAATCTGTAGGGTTCCCTAGGGGCCCGTAGAGTCCCGTAGATTTCCGTAGGGGCCTATAGGGTTGTGTAAGTGCCCGCAGGAGTCTGTGGGAGTCTGTAAGGTTCCGGAGGGTTCTGCAGGGTTCCGTAGGGGTGCGTAGAGTTCCGTAGTGGCTGGTAAAGTTCCGTAGGGCCCTGTACCGTTCCGTAACTGCCTGCAAGGGTCTTTAGGCTTCCGTAGGGGCTGGTAGGGTTCCATAAAGTTCCGTGGGTTCCTGCAGAGTTCTGCAAGTGCCCGTAAGGGCCTGTAGGGGCCCACAGTGTTTCTGTCAGGTTCCGTAGAGTTCCGTAGGGGCCATAGGTTTCCGTAGTGGCTGGTAGTATTCCGTAGGGGTCTGTAGGGTTCCGTAGGCACCTGCAGTGTTCTGTAGGAGCCCATAGGGTTTTAGTGAGGTTCTGTTGTGTCGCTAAGGGTCTTATAGAGTGCTGTCGGGTCCTGGAGTATTCTGTAGGGTTCCAGAGGGGCTCGTAGGGTTCCGTCAAGATCTGTAGGGTTCCCTAGGGGCCCGTGGAGTCCCGTAGATTTCCGTAGGGACCTGTAGGGTTGTGTAAGTGCCCGCAGGGGTTGGTAGGAGCTTGTAGGGTTCCATAAGTTTCCATAGGGTTGTGTAGGGTTCCGTAGGGGCCGGTGGTGTTCCCTAGGGGCCTGTAGAGTCTCATACGGTTCCGTAGGGGCCTGTAGAGTCTCGTACAGTTCCGTAGGGTCCGGTAGGTTTCCATAAGTGCCCGCAGAGGACTGAAGGGGCCCGTACTGTTCCGTAAGGATCCATAGGGTTCCGTAGAGCTTCGTAGGTTCCCTAGAGGCCTGTAGAGTACCGCAGGAGCCAGTAGTGTTCTGTAGGGGCCCGTAGGGTTCCTTCCATAGGGGCTGGCAGTGTTCCATAAGGGCCTGTAGGGTTGTGTAAGTGCCCGCAGGAGTCTGTGGGATTCTGTAAGGTTCCGGAGGGTTCTGCAGGGTTCCGTAGGGGCCCGTAGAGTTCCGTAGTGGCTCATAAAGTTCCGTAGGGCCCTGTGGGGTTCTGTATGGACCTGTAGGGTTCCGTAGGGGCCTGCAGGGTTCTGTAAGTGCCAGCAGGTGTCTGTAGGGTTCCGTAGCGGTCTGTAGGGTTCCGTAGGCACCTGCAGTGTTCTGTAGGAGCCCATAGGGTTTTAGTGAGGTTCCGTTGTGTTGCTAAGGGTCTTGTAGAGTGCTGTCGGGTCCTGGAGTATTCTGTAGAGTTCCAGAGGGGCTCGTAGGGTTCCGTCAAGATCTGTAGGGTTCCCTAGGGGCCCGTAGAGTCCCGTAGATTTCCGTAGGGGCCTATAGGGTTGTGTAAGTGCCCGCAGGAGTCTGTAGGAGTCTGTGGGATTCTGTAAGGTTCCGGAGGGTTCTGCAGGGTTCCGTAGGGGCGCGTAGAGTTCCGTAGTGGCTGGTAAAGTTCCGTAGGGCCCTGTACCGTTCCGTAACTGCCTGCAAGGGTCTTTAGGCTTCCGTAGGGGCTGGTAGGGTTCCATAAAGTTCCGTGGGTTCCTGCAGAGTTCTGCAAGTGCCCGTAAGGGCCTGTAGGGGCCCACAGTGTTTCTGTCAGGTTCCGTAGAGTTCCGTAGGGGCCATAGGTTTCCGTAGTGGCTGGTAGTATTCCGTAGGGGTCTGTAGGGTTCCGTAGGCACCTGCAGTGTTCTGTAGGAGCCCATAGGGTTTTAGTGAGGTTCCGTTGTGTCGCTAAGGGTCTTGTAGAGTGCTGTCGGGTCCTGGAGTATTCTGTAGGGTTCCAGAGGGGCTCGTAAGGTTCCGTCGAAATCTGTAGGGTTCCCTAGGGGCCCGTGGAGTCCCGTAGATTTCCGTAGGGACCTGTAGGGTTGTGTAAGTGCCCGCAGGGGTTGGTAGGAGCTTGTAGGGTGCCATATGTTTCCGGAGGGTTGTGTAGGGTTCCGTAGGGGACGGTGGTGTTCCCTAGGGGCCTGTAGAGTCTCATACGGTTCCGTAGGGGCCTGTAGAGTCTCGTACAGTTCCGTAGGGTCCTGTAGGTTTCCATAAGCGCCCGCAGAGGTCTGAAGGGGCCCGTACTGTTCCGTAAGGATCCATAGGGCTCCGTAGAGCTTCGTAGGTTCCCTAGAGGCCTGTAGAATACCGCAGGAGCCAGTAGTGTTCTGTAGGGGCCCGTAGGGTTCCTTCCATAGGGGCTGGCAGTGTTCCGTAGGGGCCTCTAGGGTTGAGTACGTGCCCGCAGGAGTCTGTGGGATTCTGTAAGGTTCCGGAGGGTTCTGCAGGGTTCCGTAGGGGCCCGTAGAGTTCCGTAGTGGCTGGTAAAGTTCCGTAGGGCCCTGTGGGGTTCTGTATGGACCTGTAGGGTTCCGTAGGGGCCTGCAGGGTTCTGTAAGTGCCAGCAGGTGTCTGTAGGGTTCCGTAGCGGTCTGTAGGGTTCCGTAGGCACCTGCAGTGTTCTGTAGGAGCCCATAGGGTTTTAGTGAGGTTCCATTGTGTGGCTAAGGGTCTTGTAGAGTGCTGTCGGGTCCTGGAGTATTCTGTAGGGTTCCAGAGGGGCTCGTAGGGTTCCGTCAAAATCTGTAGGGTTCCCTAGGGGCCCGTAGAGTCCCGTAGATTTCCGTAGGGGCCTATAGGGTTGTGTAAGTGCCCGCAGGAGTCTGTGGGAGTCTGTAAGGTTCCGGAGGGTTCTGCAGGGTTCCGTAGGGGTGCGTAGAGTTCCGTAGTGGCTGGTAAAGTTCCGTAGGGCCCTGTACCGTTCCGTAACTGCCTGCAAGGGTCTTTAGGCTTCCGTAGGGGCTGGTAGGGTTCCATAAAGTTCCATGGGTTCCTGCAGAGTTCTGCAAGTGCCCGTAAGGGCCTGTAGGGGCCCACAGTGTTTCTGTCAGGTTCCGTAGAGTTCCGTAGGGGCCATAGGTTTCCGTAGTGGCTGGTAGTATTCCGTAGGTGTCTGTAGGGTTCCGTAGGCACCTGCAGTGTTCTGTAGGAGCCCATAGGGTTTTAGTGAGGTTCTGTTGTGTCGCTAAGGGTCTTATAGAGTGCTGTCGGGTCCTGGAGTATTCTGTAGGGTTCCAGAGGGGCTCGTAGGGTTCCGTCAAGATCTGTAGGGTTCCCTAGGGGCCCGTGGAGTCCCGTAGATTTCCGTAGGGACCTGTAGGGTTGTGTAAGTGCCCGCAGGGGTTGGTAGGAGCTTGTAGGGTTCCATAAGTTTCCAGAGGGTTGTGTAGGGTTCCGTAGGGGACGGTGGTGTTCCCTAGGGGCCTGTAGAGTCTCATACGGTTCCGTAGGGGCCTGTAGAGTCTCGTACAGTTCCGTAGGGTCCGGTAGGTTTCCATAAGTGCCCGCAGAGGACTGAAGGGGCCCGTACTGTTCCGTAAGGATCCATAGGGTTCCGTAGAGCTTCGTAGGTTCCCTAGAGGCCTGTAGAGTACCGCAGGAGCCAGTAGTGTTCTGTAGGGGCCCGTAGGGTTCCTTCCATAGGGGCTGGCAGTGTTCCGTAAGGGCCTGTAGGGTTGTGTAAGTGCCCGCAGGAGTCTGTGGGATTCTGTAAGGTTCCGGAGGGTTCTGCAGGGTTCCGTAGGGGCCCGTAGAGTTCCGTAGTGGCTCATAAAGTTCCGTAGGGCCCTGTGGGGTTCTGTATGGACCTGTAGGGTTCCGTAGGGGCCTGCAGGGTTCTGTAAGTGCCAGCAGGTGTCTGTAGGGTTCCGTAGCGGTCTGTAGGGTTCCGTAGGCACCTGCAGTGTTCTGTAGGAGCCCATAGGGTTTTAGTGAGGTTCCGTTGTGTTGCTAAGGGTCTTGTAGAGTGCTGTCGGGTCCTGGAGTATTCTGTAGAGTTCCAGAGGGGCTCGTAGGGTTCCGTCAAGATCTGTAGGGTTCCCTAGGGGCCCGTAGAGTCCCGTAGATTTCCGTAGGGGCCTATAGGGTTGTGTAAGTGCCCGCAGGAGTCTGTAGGAGTCTGTGGGATTCTGTAAGGTTCCGGAGGGTTCTGCAGGGTTCCGTAGGGGCGCGTAGAGTTCCGTAGTGGCTGGTAAAGTTCCGTAGGGCCCTGTACCGTTCCGTAACTGCCTGCAAGGGTCTTTAGGCTTCCGTAGGGGCTGGTAGGGTTCCATAAAGTTCCGTGGGTTCCTGCAGAGTTCTGCAAGTGCCCGTAAGGGCCTGTAGGGGCCCACAGTGTTTCTGTCAGGTTCCGTAGAGTTCCGTAGGGGCCATAGGTTTCCGTAGTGGCTGGTAGTATTCCGTAGGGGTCTGTAGGGTTCCGTAGGCACCTGCAGTGTTCTGTAGGAGCCCATAGGGTTTTAGTGAGGTTCCGTTGTGTCGCTAAGGGTCTTGTAGAGTGCTGTCGGGTCCTGGAGTATTCTGTAGGGTTCCAGAGGGGCTCGTAGGGTTCCGTCAAGATCTGTAGGGTTCCCTAGGGGCCCGTAGAGTCCCGTAGATTTCCGTAGGGGCCTATAGGGTTGTGTAAGTGCCCGCAGGAGTCTGTAGGAGTCTGTGGGTTTCTGTAAGGTTCCGCAGGGTTCTGCAGGGTTCCGTAGGGGCGCGTAGAGTTCCGTAGTGGCTGGTAAAGTTCCGTAGGGCCCTGTACCGTTCCGTAACTGCCTGCAAGGGTCTTTAGGCTTCCGTAGGGGCTGGTAGGGTTCCATAAAGTTCCGTGGGTTCCTGCAGAGTTCTGCAAGTGCCCGTAAGGGCCTGTAGGGGCCCACAGTGTTTCTGTCAGGTTCCGTAGAGTTCCGTAGGGGCCATAGGTTTCCGTAGTGGCTGGTAGTATTCCGTAGGGGTCTGTAGGGTTTCGTAGGCACCTGCAGTGTTCTGTAGGAGCCCATAAGGTTTTAGTGAGGTTCCGTTGTGTTGCTAAGGGTCTTGTAGAGTGCTGTCGGGTCCTGGAGTATTCTGTAGGGTTCCAGAGGGGCTCGTAGGGTTCCGTCAAGATCTGTAGGGTTCCCTAGGGGCCCGTGGAGTCCCGTAGATTTCCGTAGGGACCTGTAGGGTTGTGTAAGTGCCCGCAGGGGTTGGTAGGAGCTTGTAGGGTGCCATATGTTTCCGGAGGGTTGTGTAGGGTTCCGTAGGGGCCGGTGATGTTCCCAAGGGACCTGTAGAGTCTCGTACGGTTCCGTAGGGGCCTGTAGAGTCTCGTACAGTTCCGTAGGGTCCTGTAGGTTTCCATAAGCGCCCGCAGAGGTCTGAAGGGGCCCGTACTGTTCCGTAAGGATCCATAGGGTTCCGTAGAGCTTCGTAGGTTCCCTAGAGGCCTGTAGAGTACCGCAGGAGCCAGTAGTGTTCTGTAGGGGCCCGTAGGGTTCCTTCCATAGGGGCTGGCAGTGTTCCGTAAGGGCCTGTAGGGTTGTGTAAGTGCCCGCAGGAGTCTGTGGGATTCTGTAAGGTTCCGGAGGGTTCTGCAGGGTTCCGTAGGGGCCCGTAGAGTTCCGTAGTGGCTGGTAAAGTTCCGTAGGGCCCTGTGGGGTTCTGTATGGACCTGTAGGGTTCCGTAGGGGCCTGCAGGGTTCTGTAAGTGCCAGCAGGTGTCTGTAGGGTTCCGTAGCGGTCTGTAGGGTTCCGTAGGCGCCTGCAGTGTTCTGTAGGAGCCCATAGGGTTTTAGTGAGGTTCCGTTGTGTCGCTAAGGGTCTTGTAGAGTGCTGTCGGGTCCTGGAGTATTCTGTAGGGTTCCAGAGGGGCTCGTAGGGTTCCGTCAAGATCTGTAGGGTTCCCTAGGGGCCCGTAGAGTCCCGTAGATTTCCGTAGGGACCTGTAGGGTTGTGTAAGTGCCCGCAGGAGTCTGTAGGAGTCTGTGGGATTCTGTAAGGTTCCGGAGGGTTCTGCAGGGTTCCGTAGGGGCCCGTAGAGTTCCGTAGTGGCTGGTAAAGTTCCGTAGGGCCCTGTACCGTTCCGTAACTGCCTGCAAGGGTCTTTAGGCTTCCGTAGGGGCTGGTAGGGTTCCATAAAGTTCCGTGGGTTCCTGCAGAGTTCTGCAAGTGCCCGCAAGGGCCTGTAGGGGCCCACAGTGTTTCTGTCAGGTTCCGTAGAGTTCCGTAGGGGCCATAGGTTTCCGTAGTGGCTGGTAGTATTCCGTAGGGGTCTGTAGGGTTCCGTAGGCACCTGCAGTGTTCTGTAGGAGCCCATAGGGTTTTAGTGAGGTTCCGTTGTGTTGCTAAGGGTCTTGTAGAGTGCTGTCGGGTCCTGGAGTATTCTGTAGGGTTCCAGAGGGGCTCGTAGGGTTCCGTCAAGATCTGTAGGGTTCCCTAGGGGCCCGTAGAGTCCTGTAGATTTCCGTAGGGCCCTGTAGGGTTGTGTAAGTGCCCGCAGGAGTCTGTAGGAGTCTGTGGGATTCTGTAAGGTTCCGGAGGGTTCTGCAGGGTTCCGTAGGGGCCCGTAGAGTTCCGTAGTGGCTGGTAAAGTTCCGTAGGGCCCTGTGGGGTTCTGTATGGACCTGTAGGGTTCCGTAGGGGCCTGCAGGGTTCTGTAAGTGCCAGCAGGTGTCTGTAGGGTTCCGTAGGGGTCTGTAGGGTTCCGTAGGCACCTGCAGTGTTCTGTAGGAGCCCATAGGGTTTTAGTGAGGTTCCGTTGTGTCGCTAAGGGTCTTGTAGAGTGCTGTCGGGTCCTGGAGTATTCTGTAGGGTTCCAGAGGGGCTCGTAGGGTTCCGTCAAGATCTGTAGGGTTCCCTAGGGGCCCGTAGAGTCCCGTAGTGGCTGGTAAAGTTCCGTAGGGCCCTGTACCGTTCCGTAACTGCCTGCAAGGGTCTTTAGGCTTCCGTAGGGGCTGGTAGGGTTCCATAAAGTTCCGTGGGTTCCTGCAGAGTTCTGCAAGTGCCCGCAAGGGCCTGTAGGGGCCCACAGTGTTTCTGTCAGGTTCCGTAGAGTTCCGTAGGGGCCATAGGTTTCCGTAGTGGCTGGTAGTATTCCGTAGGGGTCTGTAGGGTTCCGTTGGCACCTGCAGTGTTCTGTAGGAGCCCATAGGGTTTTAGTGAGGTTCTGTTGTGTTGCTAAGGGTCTTGTAGAGTGCTGTCGGGTCCTGGAGTATTCTGTAGGGTTCCAGAGGGGCTCGTAGGGTTCCGTCAAGATCTGTAGGGTTCCCTAGGGGCCCGTAGAGTCCCGTAGATTTCCGTAGGGACCTGTAGGGTTGTGTAAGTGCCCGCAGGGGTTGGTAGGAGCTTGTAGGGTTCCATATGTTTCCAGAGGGTTGTGTAGGGTTCCGTAGGGGCCGGTGGTGTTCCCTAGGGACCTGTAGAGTCTCGTACGGTTCCGTAGGGGCCTGTAGAGTCTCGTACAGTTCCGTAGGGTCCTGTAGGTTTCCATAAGCGCCCGCAGAGGTCTGAAGGGGCCCGTACTGTTCCGTAAGGATCCATAGGGTTCCGTAGAGCTTCGTAGGTTCCCTAGAGGCCTGTAGAGTACCGCAGGAGCCAGTAGTGTTCTGTAGGGGCCCGTAGGGTTCCTTCCATAGGGGCTGGCAGTGTTCCGTAAGGGCCTGTAGGGTTGTGTAAGTGCCCGCAGGAGTCTGTAGGAGTCTGTGGGATTCTGTAAGGTTCCGGAGGGTTCTGCAGGGTTCCGTAGGGGCCCGTAGAGTTCCGTAGTGGCTGGTAAAGTTCCGTAGGGCCCTGTACCGTTCCGTAACTGCCTGCAAGGGTCTTTAGGCTTCCGTAGGGGCTGGTAGGGTTCCATAAAGTTCCGTGGGTTCCTGCAGAGTTCTGCAAGTGCCCGCAAGGGCCTGTAGGGGCCCACAGTGTTTCTGTCAGGTTCCGTAGAGTTCCGTAGGGGCCATAGGTTTCCGTAGTGGCTGGTAGTATTCCGTAGGGGTCTGTAGGGTTCCGTAGGCACCTGCAGTGTTCTGTAGGAGCCCATAGGGTTTTAGTGAGGTTCCGTTGTGTTGCTAAGGGTCTTGTAGAGTGCTGTCGGGTCCTGGAGTATTCTGTAGGGTTCCAGAGGGGCTCGTAGGGTTCCGTCAAGATCTGTAGGGTTCCCTAGGGGCCCGTAGAGTCCTGTAGATTTCCGTAGGGCCCTGTAGGGTTGTGTAAGTGCCCGCAGGAGTCTGTAGGAGTCTGTGGGATTCTGTAAGGTTCCGGAGGGTTCTGCAGGGTTCCGTAGGGGCCCGTAGAGTTCCGTAGTGGCTGGTAAAGTTCCGTAGGGCCCTGTGGGGTTCTGTATGGACCTGTAGGGTTCCGTAGGGGCCTGCAGGGTTCTGTAAGTGCCAGCAGGTGTCTGTAGGGTTCCGTAGCGGTCTGTAGGGTTCCGTAGGCGCCTGCAGTGTTCTGTAGGAGCCCATAGGGTTTTAGTGAGGTTCCGTTGTGTCGCTAAGGGTCTTGTAGAGTGCTGTCGGGTCCTGGAGTATTCTGTAGGGTTCCAGAGGGGCTCGTAGGGTTCCGTCAAGATCTGTAGGGTTCCCTAGGGGCCCGTGGAGTCCCGTAGATTTCCGTAGGGCCCTGTAGGGTTGTGTAAGTGCCCGCAGGAGTCTGTAGGAGTCTGTGGGATTCTGTAAGGTTCCGGAGGGTTCTGCAGGGTTCCGTAGGGGCGCGTAGAGTTCCGTAGTGGCTGGTAAAGTTCCGTAGGGCCCTGTACCGTTCCGTAACTGCCTGCAAGGGTCTTTAGGCTTCCGTAGGGGCTGGTAGGGTTCCATAAAGTTCCGTGGGTTCCTGCAGAGTTCTGCAAGTGCCCGCAAGGGCCTGTAGGGGCCCACAGTGTTTCTGTCAGGTTCCGTAGAGTTCCGTAGGGGCCATAGGTTTCCGTAGTGGCTGGTAGTATTCCGTAGGGGTCTGTAGGGTTCCGTAGGCACCTGCAGTGTTCTGTAGGAGCCCATAGGGTTTTAGTGAGGTTCCGTTGTGTTGCTAAGGGTCTTGTAGAGTGCTGTCGGGTCCTGGAGTATTCTGTAGGGTTCCAGAGGGGCTCGTAGGGTTCCGTCAAGATCTGTAGGGTTCCCTAGGGGCCCGTAGAGTCCCGTAGATTTCCGTAGGGACCTGTAGGGTTGTGTAAGTGCCTGCAGGGGTTGGTAGGAGCTTGTAGGGTTCCATATGTTTCCGGAGGGTTGTGTAGGGTTCCGTAGGGGCCGGTGGTGTTCCCTAGGGACCTGTAGAGTCTCGTACGGTTCCGTAGGGGCCTGTAGAGTCTCGTACAGTTCCGTAGGGTCCTGTAGGTTTCCATAAGCGCCCGCAGAGGTCTGAAGGGGCCCGTACTGTTCCGTAAGGATCCATAGGGTTCCGTAGAGCTTCGTAGGTTCCCTAGAGGCCTGTAGAGTACCGCAGGAGCCAGTAGTGTTCTGTAGGGGCCCGTAGGGTTCCTTCCATAGGGGCTGGCAGTGTTCCGTAAGGGCCTGTAGGGTTGTGTAAGTGCCCGCAGGAGTCTGTGGGATTCTGTAAGGTTCCGGAGGGTTCTGCAGGGTTCCGTAGGGGCCCGTAGAGTTCCGTAGTGGCTGGTAAAGTTCCGTAGGGCCCTGTGGGGTTCTGTATGGACCTGTAGGGTTCCGTAGGGGCCTGCAGGGTTCTGTAAGTGCCAGCAGGTGTCTGTAGGGTTCCGTAGGGGTCTGTAGGGTTCCGTAGGCGCCTGCAGTGTTCTGTAGGAGCCCATAGGGTTTTAGTGAGGTTCCGTTGTGTCGCTAAGGGTCTTGTAGAGTGCTGTCGGGTCCTGGAGTATTCTGTAGGGTTCCAGAGGGGCTCGTAGGGTTCCGTCAAGATCTGTAGGGTTCCCTAGGGGCCCGTAGAGTCCCGTAGATTTCCGTAGGGACCTGTAGGGTTGTGTAAGTGCCCGCAGGGGTTGGTAGGAGCTTGTAGGGTTCCATATGTTTCCGGAGGGTTGTGTAGGGTTCCGTAGGGGCCGGTGGTGTTCCCTAGGGACCTGTAGAGTCTCGTACGGTTCCGTAGGGGCCTGTAGAGTCTCGTACAGTTCCGTAGGGTCCTGTAGGTTTCCATAAGCGCCCGCAGAGGTCTGAAGGGGCCCGTACTGTTCCGTAAGGATCCATAGGGTTCCGTAGAGCTTCGTAGGTTCCCTAGAGGCCTGTAGAGTACCGCAGGAGCCAGTAGTGTTCTGTAGGGGCCCGTAGGGTTCCTTCCATAGGGGCTGGCAGTGTTCCGTAAGGGCCTGTAGGGTTGTGTAAGTGCCCGCAGGAGTCTGTAGGAGTCTGTGGGATTCTGTAAGGTTCCGGAGGGTTCTGCAGGGTTCCGTAGGGGCCCGTAGAGTTCCGTAGTGGCTGGTAAAGTTCCGTAGGGCCCTGTACCGTTCCGTAACTGCCTGCAAGGGTCTTTAGGCTTCCGTAGGGGCTGGTAGGGTTCCATAAAGTTCCGTGGGTTCCTGCAGAGTTCTGCAAGTGCCCGCAAGGGCCTGTAGGGGCCCACAGTGTTTCTGTCAGGTTCCGTAGAGTTCCGTAGGGGCCATAGGTTTCCGTAGTGGCTGGTAGTATTCCGTAGGGGTCTGTAGGGTTCCGTAGGCACCTGCAGTGTTCTGTAGGAGCCCATAGGGTTTTAGTGAGGTTCCGTTGTGTTGCTAAGGGTCTTGTAGAGTGCTGTCGGGTCCTGGAGTATTCTGTAGGGTTCCAGAGGGGCTCGTAGGGTTCCGTCAAGATCTGTAGGGTTCCCTAGGGGCCCGTAGAGTCCCGTAGATTTCCGTAGGGACCTGTAGGGTTGTGTAAGTGCCCGCAGGGGTTGGTAGGAGCTTGTAGGGTTCTATATGTTTCCGGAGGGTTGTGTAGGGTTCCGTAGGGGCCGGTGGTGTTCCCTAGGGGCCTGTAGAGTCTCGTACAGTTCCGTAGGGTCCTGTAGGTTTCCATAAGCGCCCGCAGAGGTCTGAAGGGGCCCGTACTGTTCCGTAAGGATCCATAGGGTTCCGTAGAGCTTCGTAGGTTCCCTAGAGGCCTGTAGAGTACCGCAGGAGCCAGTAGTGTTCTGTAGGGGCCCGTAGGGTTCCTTCCATAGGGGCTGGCAGTGTTCCGTAAGGGCCTGTAGGGTTGTGTAAGTGCCCGCAGGAGTCTGTGGGATTCTGTAAGGTTCCGGAGGGCTCTGCAGGGTTCCGTAGGGGCCCGTAGAGTTCCGTAGTGGCTGGTAAAGTTCCGTAGGGCCCTGTGGGGTTCTGTATGGACCTGTAGGGTTCCGTAGGGGCCTGCAGGGTTCTGTAAGTGCCAGCAGGTGTCTGTAGGGTTCAGTAGGGGTCTGTAGGGTTCCGTAGGCGCCTGCAGTGTTCTGTAGGAGCCCATAGGGTTTTAGTGAGGTTCCGTTGTGTCGCTAAGGGTCTTGTAGAGTGCTGTCGGGTCCTGGAGTATTCTGTAGGGTTCCAGAGGGGCTCGTAGGGTTCCGTCAAGATCTGTAGGGTTCCCTAGGGGCCCGTGGAGTCCCGTAGATTTCCGTAGGGACCTGTAGGGTTGTGTAAGTGCCCGCAGGAGTCTGTAGGAGTCTGTGGGATTCTGTAAGGTTCCGGAGGGTTCTGCAGGGTTCCGTAGGGGCCCGTAGAGTTCCGTAGTGGCTGGTAAAGTTCCGTAGGGCCCTGTACCGTTCCGTAACTGCCTGCAAGGGTCTTTAGGCTTCTGTAGGGGCTGGTAGGGTTCCATAAAGTTCCGTGGGTTCCTGCAGAGTTCTGCAAGTGCCCGCAAGGGCCTGTAGGGGCCCACAGTGTTTCTGTCAGGTTCCGTAGAGTTCCGTAGGGGCCATAGGTTTCCGTAGTGGCTGGTAGTATTCCGTAGGGGTCTGTAGGGTTCCGTAGGCACCTGCAGTGTTCTGTAGGAGCCCATAGGGTTTTAGTGAGGTTCCGTTGTGTTGCTAAGGGTCTTGTAGAGTGCTGTCGGGTCCTGGAGTATTCTGTAGGGTTCCAGAGGGGCTCGTAGGGTTCCGTCAAGATCTGTAGGGTTCCCTAGGGGCCCGTAGAGTCCCGTAGATTTCCGTAGGGACCTGTAGGGTTGTGTAAGTGCCCGCAGGGGTTGGTAGGAGCTTGTAGGGTTCCATATGTTTCCGGAGGGTTGTGTAGGGTTCCGTAGGGGCCGGTGGTGTTCCCTAGGGACCTGTAGAGTCTCGTACGGTTCCGTAGGGGCCTGTAGAGTCTCGTACAGTTCCGTAGGGTCCTGTAGGTTTCCATAAGCGCCCGCAGAGGTCTGAAGGGGCCCGTACTGTTCCGTAAGGATCCATAGGGTTCCGTAGAGCTTCGTAGGTTCCCTAGAGGCCTGTAGAGTACCGCAGGAGCCAGTAGTGTTCTGTAGGGGCCCGTAGGGTTCCTTCCATAGGGGCTGGCAGTGTTCCGTAAGGGCCTGTAGGGTTGTGTAAGTGCCCGCAGGAGTCTGTGGGATTCTGTAAGGTTCCGGAGGGCTCTGCAGGGTTCCGTAGGGGCCCGTAGAGTTCCGTAGTGGCTGGTAAAGTTCCGTAGGGCCCTGTGGGGTTCTGTATGGACCTGTAGGGTTCCGTAGGGGCCTGCAGGGTTCTGTAAGTGCCAGCAGGTGTCTGTAGGGTTCAGTAGGGGTCTGTAGGGTTCCGTAGGCGCCTGCAGTGTTCTGTAGGAGCCCATAGGGTTTTAGTGAGGTTCCGTTGTGTCGCTAAGGGTCTTGTAGAGTGCTGTCGGGTCCTGGAGTATTCTGTAGGGTTCCAGAGGGGCTCGTAGGGTTCCGTCAAGATCTGTAGGGTTCCCTAGGGGCCCGTGGAGTCCCGTAGATTTCCGTAGGGACCTGTAGGGTTGTGTAAGTGCCCGCAGGAGTCTGTAGGAGTCTGTGGGATTCTGTAAGGTTCCGGAGGGTTCTGCAGGGTTCCGTAGGGGCCCGTAGAGTTCCGTAGTGGCTGGTAAAGTTCCGTAGGGCCCTGTACCGTTCCGTAACTGCCTGCAAGGGTCTTTAGGCTTCCGTAGGGGCTGGTAGGGTTCCATAAAGTTCCGTGGGTTCCTGCAGAGTTCTGCAAGTGCCCGCAAGGGCCTGTAGGGGCCCACAGTGTTTCTGTCAGGTTCCGTAGAGTTCCGTAGGGGCCATAGGTTTCCGTAGTGGCTGGTAGTATTCCGTAGGGGTCTGTAGGGTTCCGTAGGCACCTGCAGTGTTCTGTAGGAGCCCATAGGGTTTTAGTGAGGTTCCGTTGTGTTGCTAAGGGTCTTGTAGAGTGCTGTCGGGTCCTGGAGTATTCTGTAGGGTTCCAGAGGGGCTCGTAGGGTTCCGTCAAGATCTGTAGGGTTCCCTAGGGGCCCGTAGAGTCCCGTAGATTTCCGTAGGGACCTGTAGGGTTGTGTAAGTGCCTGCAGGGGTTGGTAGGAGCTTGTAGGGTTCCATATGTTTCCGGAGGGTTGTGTAGGGTTCCGTAGGGGCCGGTGGTGTTCCCTAGGGACCTGTAGAGTCTCGTACGGTTCCGTAGGGGCCTGTAGAGTCTCGTACAGTTCCGTAGGGTCCTGTAGGTTTCCATAAGCGCCCGCAGAGGTCTGAAGGGGCCCGTACTGTTCCGTAAGGATCCATAGGGTTCCGTAGAGCTTCGTAGGTTCCCTAGAGGCCTGTAGAGTACCGCAGGAGCCAGTAGTGTTCTGTAGGGGCCCGTAGGGTTCCTTCCATAGGGGCTGGCAGTGTTCCGTAAGGGCCTGTAGGGTCGTGTAAGTGCCCGCAGGAGTCTGTAGGAGTCTGTGGGATTCTGTAAGGTTCCGGAGGGTTGTGTAGGGTTCCGTAGGGGCCGGTGGTGTTCCCTAGGGGCCTGTAGAGTCTCGTACAGTTCCGTAGGGTCCTGTAGGTTTCCATAAGCGCCCGCAGAGGTCTGAAGGGGCCCGTACTGTTCCGTAAGGATCCATAGGGTTCCGTAGAGCTTCGTAGGTTCCCTAGAGGCCTGTAGAGTACCGCAGGAGCCAGTAGTGTTCTGTAGGGGCCCGTAGGGTTCCTTCCATAGGGGCTGGCAGTGTTCCGTAAGGGCCTGTAGGGTTGTGTAAGTGCCCGCAGGAGTCTGTGGGATTCTGTAAGGTTCCGGAGGGCTCTGCAGGGTTCCGTAGGGGCCCGTAGAGTTCCGTAGTGGCTGGTAAAGTTCCGTAGGGCCCTGTGGGGTTCTGTATGGACCTGTAGGGTTCCGTAGGGGCCTGCAGGGTTCTGTAAGTGCCAGCAGGTGTCTGTAGGGTTCAGTAGGGGTCTGTAGGGTTCCGTAGGCGCCTGCAGTGTTCTGTAGGAGCCCATAGGGTTTTAGTGAGGTTCCGTTGTGTCGCTAAGGGTCTTGTAGAGTGCTGTCGGGTCCTGGAGTATTCTGTAGGGTTCCAGAGGGGCTCGTAGGGTTCCGTCAAGATCTGTAGGGTTCCCTAGGGGCCCGTGGAGTCCCGTAGATTTCCGTAGGGACCTGTAGGGTTGTGTAAGTGCCCGCAGGAGTCTGTAGGAGTCTGTGGGATTCTGTAAGGTTCCGGAGGGTTCTGCAGGGTTCCGTAGGGGCCCGTAGAGTTCCGTAGTGGCTGGTAAAGTTCCGTAGGGCCCTGTACCGTTCCGTAACTGCCTGCAAGGGTCTTTAGGCTTCCGTAGGGGCTGGTAGGGTTCCATAAAGTTCCGTGGGTTCCTGCAGAGTTCTGCAAGTGCCCGCAAGGGCCTGTAGGGGCCCACAGTGTTTCTGTCAGGTTCCGTAGAGTTCCGTAGGGGCCATAGGTTTCCGTAGTGGCTGGTAGTATTCCGTAGGGGTCTGTAGGGTTCCGTAGGCACCTGCAGTGTTCTGTAGGAGCCCATAGGGTTTTAGTGAGGTTCCGTTGTGTTGCTAAGGGTCTTGTAGAGTGCTGTCGGGTCCTGGAGTATTCTGTAGGGTTCCAGAGGGGCTCGTAGGGTTCCGTCAAGATCTGTAGGGTTCCCTAGGGGCCCGTAGAGTCCCGTAGATTTCCGTAGGGACCTGTAGGGTTGTGTAAGTGCCTGCAGGGGTTGGTAGGAGCTTGTAGGGTTCCATATGTTTCCGGAGGGTTGTGTAGGGTTCCGTAGGGGCCGGTGGTGTTCCCTAGGGACCTGTAGAGTCTCGTACGGTTCCGTAGGGGCCTGTAGAGTCTCGTACAGTTCCGTAGGGTCCTGTAGGTTTCCATAAGCGCCCGCAGAGGTCTGAAGGGGCCCGTACTGTTCCGTAAGGATCCATAGGGTTCCGTAGAGCTTCGTAGGTTCCCTAGAGGCCTGTAGAGTACCGCAGGAGCCAGTAGTGTTCTGTAGGGGCCCGTAGGGTTCCTTCCATAGGGGCTGGCAGTGTTCCGTAAGGGCCTGTAGGGTTGTGTAAGTGCCCGCAGGAGTCTGTGGGATTCTGTAAGGTTCCGGAGGGCTCTGCAGGGTTCCGTAGGGGCCCGTAGAGTTCCGTAGTGGCTGGTAAAGTTCCGTAGGGCCCTGTGGGGTTCTGTATGGACCTGTAGGGTTCCGTAGGGGCCTGCAGGGTTCTGTAAGTGCCAGCAGGTGTCTGTAGGGTTCCGTAGGGGTCTGTAGGGTTCCGTAGGCGCCTGCAGTGTTCTGTAGGAGCCCATAGGGTTTTAGTGAGGTTCCGTTGTGTCGCTAAGGGTCTTGTAGAGTGCTGTCGGGTCCTGGAGTATTCTGTAGGGTTCCAGAGGGGCTCGTAGGGTTCCGTCAAGATCTGTAGGGTTCCCTAGGGGCCCGTGGAGTCCCGTAGATTTCCGTAGGGACCTGTAGGGTTGTGTAAGTGCCCGCAGGAGTCTGTAGGAGTCTGTGGGATTCTGTAAGGTTCCGGAGGGTTCTGCAGGGTTCCGTAGGGGCCCGTAGAGTTCCGTAGTGGCTGGTAAAGTTCCGTAGGGCCCTGTACCGTTCCGTAACTGCCTGCAAGGGTCTTTAGGCTTCCGTAGGGGCTGGTAGGGTTCCATAAAGTTCCGTGGGTTCCTGCAGAGTTCTGCAAGTGCCCGCAAGGGCCTGTAGGGGCCCACAGTGTTTCTGTCAGGTTCCGTAGAGTTCCGTAGGGGCCATAGGTTTCCGTAGTGGCTGGTAGTATTCCGTAGGGGTCTGTAGGGTTCCGTAGGCACCTGCAGTGTTCTGTAGGAGCCCATAGGGTTTTAGTGAGGTTCCGTTGTGTTGCTAAGGGTCTTGTAGAGTGCTGTCGGGTCCTGGAGTATTCTGTAGGGTTCCAGAGGGGCTCGTAGGGTTCCGTCAAGATCTGTAGGGTTCCCTAGGGGCCCGTAGAGTCCCGTAGATTTCCGTAGGGACCTGTAGGGTTGTGTAAGTGCCTGCAGGGGTTGGTAGGAGCTTGTAGGGTTCCATATGTTTCCGGAGGGTTGTGTAGGGTTCCGTAGGGGCCGGTGGTGTTCCCTAGGGACCTGTAGAGTCTCGTACGGTTCCGTAGGGGCCTGTAGAGTCTCGTACAGTTCCGTAGGGTCCTGTAGGTTTCCATAAGCGCCCGCAGAGGTCTGAAGGGGCCCGTACTGTTCCGTAAGGATCCATAGGGTTCCGTAGAGCTTCGTAGGTTCCCTAGAGGCCTGTAGAGTACCGCAGGAGCCAGTAGTGTTCTGTAGGGGCCCGTAGGGTTCCTTCCATAGGGGCTGGCAGTGTTCCGTAAGGGCCTGTAGGGTCGTGTAAGTGCCCGCAGGAGTCTGTAGGAGTCTGTGGGATTCTGTAAGGTTCCGGAGGGTTCTGCAGGGTTCCGTAGGGGCCCGTAGAGTTCCGTAGTGGCTGGTAAAGTTCCGTAGGGCCCTGTACCGTTCCGTAACTGCCTGCAAGGGTCTTTAGGCTTCCGTAGGGGCTGGTAGGGTTCCATAAAGTTCCGTGGGTTCCTGCAGAGTTCTGCAAGTGCCCGCAAGGGCCTGTAGGGGCCCACAGTGTTTCTGTCAGGTTCCGTAGAGTTCCGTAGGGGCCATAGGTTTCCGTAGTGGCTGGTAGTATTCCGTAGGGGTCTGTAGGGTTCCGTAGGCACCTGCAGTGTTCTGTAGGAGCCCATAGGGTTTTAGTGAGGTTCCGTTGTGTTGCTAAGGGTCTTGTAGAGTGCTGTCGGGTCCTGGAGTATTCTGTAGGGTTCCAGAGGGGCTCGTAGGGTTCCGTCAAGATCTGTAGGGTTCCCTAGGGGCCCGTAGAGTCCTGTAGATTTCCGTAGGGACCTGTAGGGTTGTGTAAGTGCCCGCAGGAGTCTGTAGGAGTCTGTGGGATTCTGTAAGGTTCCGGAGGGTTCTGCAGGGTTCCGTAGGGGCCCGTAGAGTTCCGTAGTGGCTGGTAAAGTTCCGTAGGGCCCTGTGGGGTTCTGTATGGACCTGTAGGGTTCCGTAGGGGCCTGCAGGGTTCTGTAAGTGCCAGCAGGTGTCTGTAGGGTTCCGTAGCGGTCTGTAGGGTTCCGTAGGCGCCTGCAGTGTTCTGTAGGAGCCCATAGGGTTTTAGTGAGGTTCCGTTGTGTCGCTAAGGGTCTTGTAGAGTGCTGTCGGCTCCTGGAGTATTCTGTAGGGTTCCAGAGGGGCTCGTAGGGTTCCGTCAAGATCTGTAGGGTTCCCTAGGGGCCCGTGGAGTCCCGTAGATTTCCGTAGGGACCTGTAGGGTTGTGTAAGTGCCCGCAGGAGTCTGTAGGAGTCTGTGGGATTCTGTAAGGTTCCGGAGGGTTCTGCAGGGTTCCGTAGGGGCCCGTAGAGTTCCGTAGTGGCTGGTAAAGTTCCGTAGGGCCCTGTACCGTTCCGTAACTGCCTGCAAGGGTCTTTAGGCTTCCGTAGGGGCTGGTAGGGTTCCATAAAGTTCCGTGGGTTCCTGCAGAGTTCTGCAAGTGCCCGCAAGGGCCTGTAGGGGCCCACAGTGTTTCTGTCAGGTTCCGTAGAGTTCCGTAGGGGCCATAGGTTTCCGTAGTGGCTGGTAGTATTCCGTAGGGGTCTGTAGGGTTCCGTAGGCACCTGCAGTGTTCTGTAGGAGCCCATAGGGTTTTAGTGAGGTTCCGTTGTGTTGCTAAGGGTCTTGTAGAGTGCTGTCGGGTCCTGGAGTATTCTGTAGGGTTCCAGAGGGGCTCGTAGGGTTCCGTCAAGATCTGTAGGGTTCCCTAGGGGCCCGTAGAGTCCCGTAGATTTCCGTAGGGACCTGTAGGGTTGTGTAAGTGCCCGCAGGGGTTGGTAGGAGCTTGTAGGGTTCTATATGTTTCCGGAGGGTTGTGTAGGGTTCCGTAGGGGCCTGTGGTGTTCCCTAGGGGCCTGTAGAGTCTCGTACAGTTCCGTAGGGTCCTGTAGGTTTCCATAAGCGCCCGCAGAGGTCTGAAGGGGCCCGTACTGTTCCGTAAGGATCCATAGGGTTCCGTAGAGCTTCGTAGGTTCCCTAGAGGCCTGTAGAGTACCGCAGGAGCCAGTAGTGTTCTGTAGGGGCCCGTAGGGTTCCTTCCATAGGGGCTGGCAGTGTTCCGTAAGGGCCTGTAGGGTTGTGTAAGTGCCCGCAGGAGTCTGTGGGATTCTGTAAGGTTCCGGAGGGTTCTGCAGGGTTCCGTAGGGGCCCGTAGAGTTCCGTAGTGGCTGGTAAAGTTCCGTAGGGCCCTGTGGGGTTCTGTATGGACCTGTAGGGTTCCGTAGGGGCCTGCAGGGTTCTGTAAGTGCCAGCAGGTGTCTGTAGGGTTCCGTAGGGGTCTGTAGGGTTCCGTAGGCGCCTGCAGTGTTCTGTAGGAGCCCATAGGGTTTTAGTGAGGTTCCGTTGTGTCGCTAAGGGTCTTGTAGAGTGCTGTCGGGTCCTGGAGTATTCTGTAGGGTTCCAGAGGGGCTCGTAGGGTTCCGTCAAGATCTGTAGGGTTCCCTAGGGGCCCGTGGAGTCCCGTAGATTTCCGTAGGGACCTGTAGGGTTGTGTAAGTGCCCGCAGGAGTCTGTAGGAGTCTGTGGGATTCTGTAAGGTTCCGGAGGGCTCTGCAGGGTTCCGTAGGGGCCCGTAGAGTTCCCTAGTGGCTGGTAAAGTTCCGTAGGGCCCTGTGGGGTTCTGTATGGACCTGTAGGGTTCCGTAGGGGCCTGCAGGGTTCTGTAAGTGCCAGCAGGTGTCTGTAGGGTTCCGTAGGGGTCTGTAGGGTTCCGTAGGCGCCTGCAGTGTTCTGTAGGAGCCCATAGGGTTTTAGTGAGGTTCCGTTGTGTCGCTAAGGGTCTTGTAGAGTGCCGTCGAGTCCTGGAGTATTCTGTAGGGTTCCAGAGGGGCTCGTAGGGTTCCGTCAAGATCTGTAGGGTTCCCTAGGGGCCCGTGGAGTCCTGTAGATTTCCGTAGGGACCTGTAGGGTTGTGTAAGTGCCCGCAGGAGTCTGTAGGAGTCTGTGGGATTCTGTAAGGTTCCGGAGGGTTCTGCAGGGTTCCGTAGGGGCCCGTAGAGTTCCGTAGTGGCTGGTAAAGTTCCGTAGGGCCCTGTACCGTTCCGTAACTGCCTGCAAGGGTCTTTAGGCTTCCGTAGGGGCTGGTAGGGTTCCATAAAGTTCCGTGGGTTCCTGCAGAGTTCTGCAAGTGCCCGCAAGGGCCTGTAGGGGCCCACAGTGTTTCTGTCAGGTTCCGTAGAGTTCCGTAGGGGCCATAGGTTTCCGTAGTGGCTGGTAGTATTCCGTAGGGGTCTGTAGGGTTCCGTAGGCACCTGCAGTGTTCTGTAGGAGCCCATAGGGTTTTAGTGAGGTTCCGTTGTGTTGCTAAGGGTCTTGTAGAGTGCTGTCGGGTCCTGGAGTATTCTGTAGGGTTCCAGAGGGGCTCGTAAGGTTCCGTCGAAATCTGTAGGGTTCCCTAGGGGCCCGTAGAGTCCCGTAGATTTCCGTAGGGACCTGTAGGGTTGTGTAAGTGCCCGCAGGGGTTGGTAGGAGCTTGTAGGGTTCTATATGTTTCCGGAGGGTTGTGTAGGGTTCCGTAGGGGCCGGTGATGTTCCCAAGGGACCTGTAGAGTCTCGTACGGTTCCGTAGGGACCTGTAGAGTCTCGTACAGTTCCGTAGGGTCCGGTAGGTTTCCATAAGCGCCCGCAGAGGTCTGAAGGGGCCCGTACTGTTCCGTAAGGATCCATAGGGTTCCGTAGAGCTTCGTAGGTTCCCTAGAGGCCTGTAGAATACCGCAGGAGCCAGTAGTGTTCTGTAGGGGCCCGTAGGGTTCCTTCCATAGGGGCTGGCAGTGTTCCGTAAGGGCCTGTAGGGTTGTGTAAGTGCCCGCAGGAGTCTGTGGGATTCTGTAAGGTTCCGGAGGGTTCTGCAGGGTTCCGTAGGGGCCCGTAGAGTTCCGTAGTGGCTGGTAAAGTTCCGTAGGGCCCTGTGGGGTTCTGTATGGACCTGTAGGGTTCCGTAGGGGCCTGCAGGGTTCTGTAAGTGCCAGCAGGTGTCTGTAGGGTTCCGTAGGGGTCTGTAGGGTTCCGTAGGCACCTGCAGTGTTCTGTAGGAGCCCATAGGGTTTTAGTGAGGTTCCGTTGTGTCGCTAAGGGTCTTGTAGAGTGCTGTCGGGTCCTGGAGTATTCTGTAGGGTTCCAGAGGGGCTCGTAAGGTTCCGTCGAAATCTGTAGGCTTCCCTAGGGGCCCGTGGAGTCCCGTAGATTTCCGTAGGGACCTGTAGGGTTGTGTAAGTGCCCGCAGGGGTTGGTAGGAGCTTGTAGGGTGCCATATGTTTCCGGAGGGTTGTGTAGGGTTCCGTAGGGGCCGGTGATGTTCCCAAGGGACCTGTAGAGTCTCGTACGGTTCCGTAGGGACCTGTAGAGTCTCGTACAGTTCCGTAGGGTCCTGTAGGTTTCCATAAGCGCCCGCAGAGGTCTGAAGGGGCCCGTACTGTTCCGTAAGGATCCATAGGGTTCCGTAGAGCTTCGTAGGTTCCCTAGAGGCCTGTAGAATACCGCAGGAGCCAGTAGTGTTCTGTAGGGGCCCGTAGGGTTCCTTCCATAGGGGCTGGCAGTGTTCCGTAAGGGCCTGTAGGGTTGTGTAATTGCCCGCAGGAGTCTGTGGGATTCTGTAAGGTTCCGGAGGGTTCTGCAGGGTTCCGTAGGGGCCCGTAGAGTTCCGTAGTGGCTGGTAAAGTTCCGTAGGGCCCTGTGGGGTTCTGTATGGACCTGTAGGGTTCCGTAGGGGCCTGCAGGGTTCTGTAAGTGCCAGCAGGTGTCTGTAGGGTTCCGTAGCGGTCTGTAGGGTTCCGTAGGCGCCTGCAGTGTTCTGTAGGAGCCCATAGGGTTTTAGTGAGGTTCCGTTGTGTCGCTAAGGGTCTTGTAGAGTGCTGTCGGGTCCTGGAGTATTCTGTAGGGTTCCAGAGGGGCTCGTAGGGTTCCGTCAAGATCTGTAGGGTTCCCTAGGGGCCCGTGGAGTCCCGTAGATTTCCGTAGGGACCTGTAGGGTTGTGTAAGTGCCCGCAGGAGTCTGTAGGAGTCTGTGGGATTCTGTAAGGTTCCGGAGGGTTCTGCAGGGTTCCGTAGGGGCGCGTAGAGTTCCGTAGTGGCTGGTAAAGTTCCGTAGGGCCCTGTACCGTTCCGTAACTGCCTGCAAGGGTCTTTAGGCTTCCGTAGGGGCTGGTAGGGTTCCATAAAGTTCCGTGGGTTCCTGCAGAGTTCTGCAAGTGCCCGCAAGGGCCTGTAGGGGCCCACAGTGTTTCTGTCAGGTTCCGTAGAGTTCCGTAGGGGCCATAGGTTTCCGTAGTGGCTGGTAGTATTCCGTAGGGGTCTGTAGGGTTCCGTAGGCACCTGCAGTGTTCTGTAGGAGCCCATAGGGTTTTAGTGAGGTTCCGTTGTGTTGCTAAGGGTCTTGTAGAGTGCTGTCGGGTCCTGGAGTATTCTGTAGGGTTCCAGAGGGGCTCGTAGGGTTCCGTCAAGATCTGTAGGGTTCCCTAGGGGCCCGTAGAGTCCCGTAGATTTCCGTAGGGACCTGTAGGGTTGTGTAAGTGCCCGCAGGGGTTGGTAGGAGCTTGTAGGGTTCTATATGTTTCCGGAGGGTTGTGTAGGGTTCCGTAGGGGCCGGTGGTGTTCCCTAGGGACCTGTAGAGTCTCGTACGGTTCTGTAGGGGCCTGTAGAGTCTCGTACAGTTCCATAGGGTCCTGTAGGTTTCCATAAGTGCCCGCAGAGGTCTGAAGGGGCCCGTACTGTTCCGTAAGGATCCATAGGGTTCCGTAGAGCTTCGTAGGTTCCCTAGAGGCCTGTAGAGTACCGCAGGAGCCAGTAGTGTTCTGTAGGGGCCCGTAGGGTTCCTTCCATAGGGGCTGGCAGTGTTCCGTAAGGGCCTGTAGGGTTGTGTAAGTGCCCGCAGGAGTCTGTGGGATTCTGTAAGGTTCCGGAGGGCTCTGCAGGGTTCCGTAGGGGCCCGTAGAGTTCCGTAGTGGCTGGTAAAGTTCCGTAGGGCCCTGTACCGTTCCGTAACTGCCTGCAAGGGTCTTTAGGCTTCCGTAGGGGCTGGTAGGGTTCCATAAAGTTCCGTGGGTTCCTGCAGAGTTCTGCAAGTGCCCGTAAGGGCCTGTAGGGGCCCACAGTGTTTCTGTCAGGTTCCATAGAGTTCCGTAGGGGCCATAGGTTTCCGTAGTGGCTGGTAGTATTCCGTAGGGGCCTGTAGGGTTCCGTAGGCACCTGCAGTGTTCTGTAGGAGCCCATAGGGTTTTAGTGAGGTTCCGTTGTGTTGCTAAGGGTCTTGTAGAGTGCTGTCGGGTCCTGGAGTATTCTGTAGGGTTCCAGAGGGGCTCGTAAGGTTCCGTCGAAATCTGTAGGGTTCCCTAGGGGCCCGTGGAGTCCCGTAGATTTCTGTAGGGACCTGTAGGGTTGTGTAAGTGCCCGCAGGGGTTGGTAGGAGCTTGTAGGGTGCCATATGTTTCCGGAGGGTTGTGTAGGGTTCCGTAGGGGACGGTGGTGTTCCCTAGAGACCTGTAGAGTCTTGTACGGTTCCGTAGGGGCCTGTAGAGTCTCGTACAGTTCCGTAGGGTCCTGTAGGTTTCCATAAGCGCCCGCAGAGGTCTGAAGGGGCCCGTACTGTTCTGTAAGGATCCATAGGGTTCCGTAGAGCTTCGTAGGTTCCCTAGAGGCCTGTAGAGTACCGCAGGAGCCAGTAGTGTTCTGTAGGGGCCCGTAGGGTTCCTTCCATAGGGGCTGGCAGTGTTCCGTAGGGGCCTCTAGGGTTGAGTAAGTGCCCGCAGGAGTCTGTGGGATTCTGTAAGGTTCCGGAGGGTTCTGCAGGGTTCCGTAGGGGCCCGTAGAGTTCCGTAGTGGCTGGTAAAGTTCCGTAGGGCCCTGTGGGGTTCTGTATGGACCTGTAGGGTTCCGTAGGGGCCTGCAGGGTTCTGTAAGTGCCAGCAGGTGTCTGTAGGGTTCCGTAGGGGTCTGTAGGGTTCCGTAGGCACCTGCAGTGTTCTGTAGGAGCCCATAGGGTTTTAGTGAGGTTCCGTTGTGTTGCTAAGGGTCTTGCAAGTGCTGTCGGGTCCTGGAGTATTCTGTAGGGTTCCAGAGGGGCTCGTAGGGTTCCGTCAAGATCTGTAGGGTTCCCTAGGGGCCCGTGGAGTCCCGTAGATTTCCGTAGGGACCTGTAGGGTTGTGTAAGTGCCCGCAGGGGTTGGTAGGAGCTTGTAGGGTTCCATAAGTTTCCAGAGGGTTCTGTAGGGTTCCGTAGGGGCCGGTGGTGTTCCCTAGGGGCCTGTAGAGTCTCATACGGTTCCGTAGGGGCCTGTAGAGTCTCGTACAGTTCCGTAGGGTCCGGTAGGTTTCCATAAGTGCCCGCAGAGGTCTGAAGGGGCCCGTACTGTTCCGTAAGGATCCATAGGGTTCCGTAGAGCTTCGTAGGTTCCCTAGAGGCCTGTAGAGTACCGCAGGAGCCAGTAGTGTTCTGTAGGGGCCCGTAGGGTTCCTTCCATAGGGGCTGGCAGTGTTCCGTAAGGGCCTGTAGGGTTGTGTAAGTGCCCGCAGGAGTCTGTAGGAGTCTGTGGGATTCTGTAAGGTTCCGGAGGGTTCTGCAGGGTTCCGTAGGCGCGCGTAGAGTTCCGTAGTGGCTGGTAAAGTTCCGTAGGGCCCTGTACCGTTCCGTAACTGCCTGCAAGGGTCTTTAGGCTTCCGTAGGGGCTGGTAGGGTTCCATAAAGTTCCGTGGGTTCCTGCAGAGTTCTGCAAGTGCCCGTAAGGGCCTGTAGGGGCCCACAGTGTTTCTGTCAGGTTCCGTAGAGTTCCGTAGGGGCCATAGGTTTCCGTAGTGGCTGGTAGTATTCCGTAGGGGTCTGTAGGGTTCCGTAGGCACCTGCAGTGTTCTGTAGGAGCCCATAGGGTTTTAGTGAGGTTCCGTTGTGTCGCTAAGGGTCTTGTAGAGTGCTGTCGGGTCCTGGAGTATTCTGTAGGGTTCCAGAGGGGCTCGTAAGGTTCCGTCGAAATCTGTAGGGTTCCCTAGGGGCCCGTGGAGTCCCGTAGATTTCCGTAGGGACCTGTAGGGTTGTGTAAGTGCCCGCAGGGGTTGGTAGGAGCTTGTAGGGTGCCATATGTTTCCGGAGGGTTGTGTAGGGTTCCGTAGGGGACGGTGGTGTTCCCTAGGGGCCTGTAGAGTCTCATACGGTTCCGTAGGGGCCTGTAGAGTCTCGTACAGTTCCGTAGGGTCCGGTAGGTTTCCATAAGCGCCCGCAGAGGTCTGAAGGGGCCCGTACTGTTCCGTAAGGATCCATAGGGCTCCGTAGAGCTTCGTAGGTTCCCTAGAGGCCTGTAGAATACCGCAGGAGCCAGTAGTGTTCTGTAGGGGCCCGTAGGGTTCCTTCCATAGGGGCTGGCAGTGTTCCGTAGGGGCCTCTAGGGTTGAGTACGTGCCCGCAGGAGTCTGTGGGATTCTGTAAGGTTCCGGAGGGTTCTGCAGGGTTCCGTAGGGGCCCGTAGAGTTCCGTAGTGGCTGGTAAAGTTCCGTAGGGCCCTGTGGGGTTCTGTATGGACCTGTAGGGTTCCGTAGGGGCCTGCAGGGTTCTGTAAGTGCCAGCAGGTGTCTGTAGGGTTCCGTAGCGGTCTGTAGGGTTCCGTAGGCGCCTGCAGTGTTCTGTAGGAGCCCATAGGGTTTTAGTGAGGTTCCATTGTGTGGCTAAGGGTCTTGTAGAGTGCTGTCGGGTCCTGGAGTATTCTGTAGGGTTCCAGAGGGGCTCGTAGGGTTCCGTCAAAATCTGTAGGGTTCCCTAGGGGCCCGTAGAGTCCCGTAGATTTCCGTAGGGGCCTATAGGGTTGTGTAAGTGCCCGCAGGAGTCTGTGGGAGTCTGTAAGGTTCCGGAGGGTTCTGCAGGGTTCCGTAGGGGTGCGTAGAGTTCCGTAGTGGCTGGTAAAGTTCCGTAGGGCCCTGTACCGTTCCGTAACTGCCTGCAAGGGTCTTTAGGCTTCCGTAGGGGCTGGTAGGGTTCCATAAAGTTCCGTGGGTTCCTGCAGAGTTCTGCAAGTGCCCGTAAGGGCCTGTAGGGGCCCACAGTGTTTCTGTCAGGTTCCGTAGAGTTCCGTAGGGGCCATAGGTTTCCGTAGTGGCTGGTAGTATTCCGTAGGGGTCTGTAGGGTTCCGTAGGCACCTGCAGTGTTCTGTAGGAGCCCATAGGGTTTTAGTGAGGTTCTGTTGTGTCGCTAAGGGTCTTATAGAGTGCTGTCGGGTCCTGGAGTATTCTGTAGGGTTCCAGAGGGGCTCGTAGGGTTCCGTCAAGATCTGTAGGGTTCCCTAGGGGCCCGTGGAGTCCCGTAGATTTCCGTAGGGACCTGTAGGGTTGTGTAAGTGCCCGCAGGGGTTGGTAGGAGCTTGTAGGGTTCCATAAGTTTCCATAGGGTTGTGTAGGGTTCCGTAGGGGCCGGTGGTGTTCCCTAGGGGCCTGTAGAGTCTCATACGGTTCCGTAGGGGCCTGTAGAGTCTCGTACAGTTCCGTAGGGTCCGGTAGGTTTCCATAAGTGCCCGCAGAGGACTGAAGGGGCCCGTACTGTTCCGTAAGGATCCATAGGGTTCCGTAGAGCTTCGTAGGTTCCCTAGAGGCCTGTAGAGTACCGCAGGAGCCAGTAGTGTTCTGTAGGGGCCCGTAGGGTTCCTTCCATAGGGGCTGGCAGTGTTCCATAAGGGCCTGTAGGGTTGTGTAAGTGCCCGCAGGAGTCTGTGGGATTCTGTAAGGTTCCGGAGGGTTCTGCAGGGTTCCGTAGGGGCCCGTAGAGTTCCGTAGTGGCTCATAAAGTTCCGTAGGGCCCTGTGGGGTTCTGTATGGACCTGTAGGGTTCCGTAGGGGCCTGCAGGGTTCTGTAAGTGCCAGCAGGTGTCTGTAGGGTTCCGTAGCGGTCTGTAGGGTTCCGTAGGCACCTGCAGTGTTCTGTAGGAGCCCATAGGGTTTTAGTGAGGTTCCGTTGTGTTGCTAAGGGTCTTGTAGAGTGCTGTCGGGTCCTGGAGTATTCTGTAGAGTTCCAGAGGGGCTCGTAGGGTTCCGTCAAGATCTGTAGGGTTCCCTAGGGGCCCGTAGAGTCCCGTAGATTTCCGTAGGGGCCTATAGGGTTGTGTAAGTGCCCGCAGGAGTCTGTAGGAGTCTGTGGGATTCTGTAAGGTTCCGGAGGGTTCTGCAGGGTTCCGTAGGGGCGCGTAGAGTTCCGTAGTGGCTGGTAAAGTTCCGTAGGGCCCTGTACCGTTCCGTAACTGCCTGCAAGGGTCTTTAGGCTTCCGTAGGGGCTGGTAGGGTTCCATAAAGTTCCGTGGGTTCCTGCAGAGTTCTGCAAGTGCCCGTAAGGGCCTGTAGGGGCCCACAGTGTTTCTGTCAGGTTCCGTAGAGTTCCGTAGGGGCCATAGGTTTCCGTAGTGGCTGGTAGTATTCCGTAGGGGTCTGTAGGGTTCCGTAGGCACCTGCAGTGTTCTGTAGGAGCCCATAGGGTTTTAGTGAGGTTCCGTTGTGTCGCTAAGGGTCTTGTAGAGTGCTGTCGGGTCCTGGAGTATTCTGTAGGGTTCCAGAGGGGCTCGTAAGGTTCCGTCGAAATCTGTAGGGTTCCCTAGGGGCCCGTGGAGTCCCGTAGATTTCCGTAGGGACCTGTAGGGTTGTGTAAGTGCCCGCAGGGGTTGGTAGGAGCTTGTAGGGTGCCATATGTTTCCGGAGGGTTGTGTAGGGTTCCGTAGGGGACGGTGGTGTTCCCTAGGGGCCTGTAGAGTCTCATACGGTTCCGTAGGGGCCTGTAGAGTCTCGTACAGTTCCGTAGGGTCCTGTAGGTTTCCATAAGCGCCCGCAGAGGTCTGAAGGGGCCCGTACTGTTCCGTAAGGATCCATAGGGCTCCGTAGAGCTTCGTAGGTTCCCTAGAGGCCTGTAGAATACCGCAGGAGCCAGTAGTGTTCTGTAGGGGCCCGTAGGGTTCCTTCCATAGGGGCTGGCAGTGTTCCGTAGGGGCCTCTAGGGTTGAGTACGTGCCCGCAGGAGTCTGTGGGATTCTGTAAGGTTCCGGAGGGTTCTGCAGGGTTCCGTAGGGGCCCGTAGAGTTCCGTAGTGGCTGGTAAAGTTCCGTAGGGCCCTGTGGGGTTCTGTATGGACCTGTAGGGTTCCGTAGGGGCCTGCAGGGTTCTGTAAGTGCCAGCAGGTGTCTGTAGGGTTCCGTAGCGGTCTGTAGGGTTCCGTAGGCACCTGCAGTGTTCTGTAGGAGCCCATAGGGTTTTAGTGAGGTTCCATTGTGTGGCTAAGGGTCTTGTAGAGTGCTGTCGGGTCCTGGAGTATTCTGTAGGGTTCCAGAGGGGCTCGTAGGGTTCCGTCAAAATCTGTAGGGTTCCCTAGGGGCCCGTAGAGTCCCGTAGATTTCCGTAGGGGCCTATAGGGTTGTGTAAGTGCCCGCAGGAGTCTGTGGGAGTCTGTAAGGTTCCGGAGGGTTCTGCAGGGTTCCGTAGGGGTGCGTAGAGTTCCGTAGTGGCTGGTAAAGTTCCGTAGGGCCCTGTACCGTTCCGTAACTGCCTGCAAGGGTCTTTAGGCTTCCGTAGGGGCTGGTAGGGTTCCATAAAGTTCCATGGGTTCCTGCAGAGTTCTGCAAGTGCCCGTAAGGGCCTGTAGGGGCCCACAGTGTTTCTGTCAGGTTCCGTAGAGTTCCGTAGGGGCCATAGGTTTCCGTAGTGGCTGGTAGTATTCCGTAGGTGTCTGTAGGGTTCCGTAGGCACCTGCAGTGTTCTGTAGGAGCCCATAGGGTTTTAGTGAGGTTCTGTTGTGTCGCTAAGGGTCTTATAGAGTGCTGTCGGGTCCTGGAGTATTCTGTAGGGTTCCAGAGGGGCTCGTAGGGTTCCGTCAAGATCTGTAGGGTTCCCTAGGGGCCCGTGGAGTCCCGTAGATTTCCGTAGGGACCTGTAGGGTTGTGTAAGTGCCCGCAGGGGTTGGTAGGAGCTTGTAGGGTTCCATAAGTTTCCAGAGGGTTGTGTAGGGTTCCGTAGGGGACGGTGGTGTTCCCTAGGGGCCTGTAGAGTCTCATACGGTTCCGTAGGGGCCTGTAGAGTCTCGTACAGTTCCGTAGGGTCCGGTAGGTTTCCATAAGTGCCCGCAGAGGACTGAAGGGGCCCGTACTGTTCCGTAAGGATCCATAGGGTTCCGTAGAGCTTCGTAGGTTCCCTAGAGGCCTGTAGAGTACCGCAGGAGCCAGTAGTGTTCTGTAGGGGCCCGTAGGGTTCCTTCCATAGGGGCTGGCAGTGTTCCGTAAGGGCCTGTAGGGTTGTGTAAGTGCCCGCAGGAGTCTGTGGGATTCTGTAAGGTTCCGGAGGGTTCTGCAGGGTTCCGTAGGGGCCCGTAGAGTTCCGTAGTGGCTCATAAAGTTCCGTAGGGCCCTGTGGGGTTCTGTATGGACCTGTAGGGTTCCGTAGGGGCCTGCAGGGTTCTGTAAGTGCCAGCAGGTGTCTGTAGGGTTCCGTAGCGGTCTGTAGGGTTCCGTAGGCACCTGCAGTGTTCTGTAGGAGCCCATAGGGTTTTAGTGAGGTTCCGTTGTGTTGCTAAGGGTCTTGTAGAGTGCTGTCGGGTCCTGGAGTATTCTGTAGAGTTCCAGAGGGGCTCGTAGGGTTCCGTCAAGATCTGTAGGGTTCCCTAGGGGCCCGTAGAGTCCCGTAGATTTCCGTAGGGGCCTATAGGGTTGTGTAAGTGCCCGCAGGAGTCTGTAGGAGTCTGTGGGATTCTGTAAGGTTCCGGAGGGTTCTGCAGGGTTCCGTAGGGGCGCGTAGAGTTCCGTAGTGGCTGGTAAAGTTCCGTAGGGCCCTGTACCGTTCCGTAACTGCCTGCAAGGGTCTTTAGGCTTCCGTAGGGGCTGGTAGGGTTCCATAAAGTTCCGTGGGTTCCTGCAGAGTTCTGCAAGTGCCCGTAAGGGCCTGTAGGGGCCCACAGTGTTTCTGTCAGGTTCCGTAGAGTTCCGTAGGGGCCATAGGTTTCCGTAGTGGCTGGTAGTATTCCGTAGGGGTCTGTAGGGTTCCGTAGGCACCTGCAGTGTTCTGTAGGAGCCCATAGGGTTTTAGTGAGGTTCCGTTGTGTCGCTAAGGGTCTTGTAGAGTGCTGTCGGGTCCTGGAGTATTCTGTAGGGTTCCAGAGGGGCTCGTAGGGTTCCGTCAAGATCTGTAGGGTTCCCTAGGGGCCCGTAGAGTCCCGTAGATTTCCGTAGGGGCCTATAGGGTTGTGTAAGTGCCCGCAGGAGTCTGTAGGAGTCTGTGGGTTTCTGTAAGGTTCCGCAGGGTTCTGCAGGGTTCCGTAGGGGCGCGTAGAGTTCCGTAGTGGCTGGTAAAGTTCCGTAGGGCCCTGTACCGTTCCGTAACTGCCTGCAAGGGTCTTTAGGCTTCCGTAGGGGCTGGTAGGGTTCCATAAAGTTCCGTGGGTTCCTGCAGAGTTCTGCAAGTGCCCGTAAGGGCCTGTAGGGGCCCACAGTGTTTCTGTCAGGTTCCGTAGAGTTCCGTAGGGGCCATAGGTTTCCGTAGTGGCTGGTAGTATTCCGTAGGGGTCTGTAGGGTTTCGTAGGCACCTGCAGTGTTCTGTAGGAGCCCATAAGGTTTTAGTGAGGTTCCGTTGTGTTGCTAAGGGTCTTGTAGAGTGCTGTCGGGTCCTGGAGTATTCTGTAGGGTTCCAGAGGGGCTCGTAGGGTTCCGTCAAGATCTGTAGGGTTCCCTAGGGGCCCGTGGAGTCCCGTAGATTTCCGTAGGGACCTGTAGGGTTGTGTAAGTGCCCGCAGGGGTTGGTAGGAGCTTGTAGGGTGCCATATGTTTCCGGAGGGTTGTGTAGGGTTCCGTAGGGGCCGGTGATGTTCCCAAGGGACCTGTAGAGTCTCGTACGGTTCCGTAGGGGCCTGTAGAGTCTCGTACAGTTCCGTAGGGTCCTGTAGGTTTCCATAAGCGCCCGCAGAGGTCTGAAGGGGCCCGTACTGTTCCGTAAGGATCCATAGGGTTCCGTAGAGCTTCGTAGGTTCCCTAGAGGCCTGTAGAGTACCGCAGGAGCCAGTAGTGTTCTGTAGGGGCCCGTAGGGTTCCTTCCATAGGGGCTGGCAGTGTTCCGTAAGGGCCTGTAGGGTTGTGTAAGTGCCCGCAGGAGTCTGTGGGATTCTGTAAGGTTCCGGAGGGTTCTGCAGGGTTCCGTAGGGGCCCGTAGAGTTCCGTAGTGGCTGGTAAAGTTCCGTAGGGCCCTGTGGGGTTCTGTATGGACCTGTAGGGTTCCGTAGGGGCCTGCAGGGTTCTGTAAGTGCCAGCAGGTGTCTGTAGGGTTCCGTAGCGGTCTGTAGGGTTCCGTAGGCGCCTGCAGTGTTCTGTAGGAGCCCATAGGGTTTTAGTGAGGTTCCGTTGTGTCGCTAAGGGTCTTGTAGAGTGCTGTCGGGTCCTGGAGTATTCTGTAGGGTTCCAGAGGGGCTCGTAGGGTTCCGTCAAGATCTGTAGGGTTCCCTAGGGGCCCGTAGAGTCCCGTAGATTTCCGTAGGGACCTGTAGGGTTGTGTAAGTGCCCGCAGGAGTCTGTAGGAGTCTGTGGGATTCTGTAAGGTTCCGGAGGGTTCTGCAGGGTTCCGTAGGGGCCCGTAGAGTTCCGTAGTGGCTGGTAAAGTTCCGTAGGGCCCTGTGGGGTTCTGTATGGACCTGTAGGGTTCCGTAGGGGCCTGCAGGGTTCTGTAAGTGCCAGCAGGTGTCTGTAGGGTTCCGTAGGGGTCTGTAGGGTTCCGTAGGCACCTGCAGTGTTCTGTAGGAGCCCATAGGGTTTTAGTGAGGTTCCGTTGTGTTGCTAAGGGTCTTGTAGAGTGCTGTCGGGTCCTGGAGTATTCTGTAGGGTTCCAGAGGGGCTCGTAGGGTTCCGTAAAGATCTGTAGGGTTCCCTAGGGGCCCGTAGAGTCCCGTAGATTTCCGTAGGGGCCTATAGGGTTGTGTAAGTGCCCGCAGGAGTCTGTAGGAGTCTGTGGGTTTCTCTAAGGTTCCACAGGGTTCTGCAGGGTTCCGTAGGTGCGCGTAGAGTTCCGTAGTGGCTGGTAAAGTTCCGTAGGGCCCTGTACCGTTCCGTAACTGCCTGCAAGGGTCTTTAGGCTTCCGTAGGGGCTGGTAGGGTTCCATAAAGTTCCGTGGGTTCCTGCAGAGTTCTGCAAGTGCCCGTAAGGGCCTGTAGGGGCCCACAGTGTTTCTGTCAGGTTCCGTAGAGTTCCGTAGGGGCCATAGGTTTCCGTAGTGGCTGGTAGTATTCCGTAGGGGTCTGTAGGGTTCCGTAGGCACCTGCAGTGTTCTGTAGGAGCCCATAAGGTTTTAGTGAGGTTCCGTTGTGTTGCTAAGGGTCTTGTAGAGTGCTGTCGGGTCCTGGAGTATTCTGTAGGGTTCCAGAGGGGCTCGTAGGGTTCCGTCAAGATCTGTAGGGTTCCCTAGGGGCCCGTAGAGTCCCGTAGATTTCCGTAGGGACCTGTAGGGTTGTGTAAGTGCCCGCAGGGGTTGGTAGGAGCTTGTAGGGTGCCATATGTTTCCGGAGGGTTGTGTAGGGTTCCGTAGGGGCCGGTGATGTTCCCAAGGGACCTGTAGAGTCTCGTACGGTTCCGTAGGGGCCTGTAGAGTCTCGTACAGTTCCGTAGGGTCCTGTAGGTTTCCATAAGCGCCCGCAGAGGTCTGAAGGGGCCCGTACTGTTCCGTAAGGATCCATAGGGTTCCGTAGAGCTTCGTAGGTTCCCTAGAGGCCTGTAGAGTACCGCAGGAGCCAGTAGTGTTCTGTAGGGGCCCGTAGGGTTCCTTCCGTAGGGGCTGGCAGTGTTCCGTAAGGGCCTGTAGGGTTGTGTAAGTGCCCGCAGGAGTCTGTAGGAGTCTGTGGGATTCTGTAAGGTTCCGGAGGGTTCTGCAGGGTTCCGTAGGGGCCCGTAGAGTTCCGTAGTGGCTGGTAAAGTTCCGTAGGGCCCTGTGGGGTTCTGTATGGACCTGTAGGGTTCCGTAGGGGCCTGCAGGGTTCTGTAAGTGCCAGCAGGTGTCTGTAGGGTTCCGTAGGGGTCTGTAGGGTTCCGTAGGCACCTGCAGTGTTCTGTAGGAGCCCATAGGGTTTTAGTGAGGTTCCGTTGTGTTGCTAAGGGTCTTGTAGAGTGCTGTCGGGTCCTGGAGTATTCTGTAGGGTTCCAGAGGGGCTCGTAGGGTTCCGTCAAGATCTGTAGGGTTCCCTAGGGGCCCGTGGAGTCCCGTAGATTTCCGTAGGGACCTGTAGGGTTGTGTAAGTGCCCGCAGGGGTTGGTAGGGTTCCATAAGTTTCCAGAGGGTTCTGTAGGGTTCCGTAGGGGCCAGTGGTGTTCCCTAGGGACCTGTAGAGTCTCATACGGTTCCGTAGGGGCCTGTAGAGTCTCGTACAGTTCCGTAGGGTCCGGTAGCTTTCCATAAGCGCCCGCAGAGGTCTGAAGGGGCCCGTACTGTTCCGTAAGGATCCATAGGGTTCCGTAGAGCTTCGTAGGTTCCCTAGAGGCCTGTAGAGTACCGCAGGAGCCAGTAGTGTTCTGTAGGGGCCCGTAGGGTTCCTTCCATAGGGGCTGGCAGTGTTCCGTAAGGGCCTGTATTATTGTGTAAGTGCCCGCAGGAGTCTGTAGGAGTCTGTGGGATTCTGTAAGGTTCCGGAGGGTTCTGCAGGGTTCCGTAGGGGCGCGTAGAGTTCCGTAGTGGCTGGTAAAGTTCCGTAGGGCCCTGTACCGTTCCGTAACTGCCTGCAAGGGTCTTTAGGCTTCCGTAGGGGCTGGTAGGGTTCCATAAAGTACCGTGGGTTCCTGCAGAGTTCTGCAAGTGCCCGTAAGGGCCTGTAGGGGCTCACAGTGTTTCTGTCAGGTTCCGTAGGGGCCATAGGTTTCCGTAGTGGCTGGTAGTATTCCGTAGGGGTCTGTAGGGTTTCGTAGGCACCTGCAGTGTTCTGTAGGAGCCCATAAGGTTTTAGTGAGGTTCCGTTGTGTTGCTAAGGGTCTTGTAGAGTGCTGTCGGGTCCTGGAGTATTCTGTAGGGTTCCAGAGGGGCTCGTAGGGTTCCGTCAAGATCTGTAGGGTTCCCTAGGGGCCCGTAGAGTCCCGTAGATTTCCGTAGGGACCTGTAGGGTTGTGTAAGTGCCCGCAGGGGTTGGTAGGAGCTTGTAGGGTGCCATATGTTTCCGGAGGGTTGTGTAGGGTTCCGTAGGGGCCGGTGATGTTCCCAAGGGACCTGTAGAGTCTCGTACGGTTCCGTAGGGGCCTGTAGAGTCTCGTACAGTTCCGTAGGGTCCTGTAGGTTTCCATAAGCGCCCGCAGAGGTCTGAAGGGGCCCGTACTGTTCCGTAAGGATCCATAGGGTTCCGTAGAGCTTCGTAGGTTCCCTAGAGGCCTGTAGAGTACCGCAGGAGCCAGTAGTGTTCTGTAGGGGCCCGTAGGGTTCCTTCCATAGGGGCTGGCAGTGTTCCGTAAGGGCCTGTAGGGTTGTGTAAGTGCCCGCAGGAGTCTGTAGGAGTCTGTGGGATTCTGTAAGGTTCCGGAGGGTTCTGCAGGGTTCCGTAGGGGCCCGTAGAGTTCCATAGTGGCTGGTAAAGTTCCGTAGGGCCCTGTGGGGTTCTGTATGGACCTGTAGGGTTCCGTAGGGGCCTGCAGGGTTCTGTAAGTGCCAGCAGGTGTCTGTAGGGTTCCGTAGGGGTCTGTAGGGTTCCGTAGGCACCTGCAGTGTTCTGTAGGAGCCCATAGGGTTTTAGTGAGGTTCCATTGTGTCGCTAAGGGTCTTGTAGAGTGCTGTCGGGTCCTGGAGTATTCTGTAGGGTTCCAGAGGGGCTCGTAGGGTTCCGTCAAGATCTGTAGGGTTCCCTAGGGGCCCGTGGAGTCCCGTAGATTTCCGTAGGGACCTGTAGGGTTGTGTAAGTGCCCGCAGGGGTTGGTAGGAGCTTGTAGGGTTCCATAAGTTTCCAGAGGGTTCTGTAGGGTTCCGTAGGGGCCGGTGGTGTTCCCTAGGGACCTGTAGAGTCTCATACGGTTCCGTAGGGGCCTGTAGAGTCTCGTACAGTTCCGTAGGGTCCGGTAGCTTTCCATAAGCGCCCGCAGAGGTCTGAAGGGGCCCGTACTGTTCCGTAAGGATCCATAGGGTTCCGTAGAGCTTCGTAGGTTCCCTAGAGGCCTGTAGAGTACCGCAGGAGCCAGTAGTGTTCTGTAGGGGCCCGTAGGGTTCCTTCCATAGGGGCTGGCAGTGTTCCGTAAGGGCCTGTATTATTGTGTAAGTGCCCGCAGGAGTCTGTAGGAGTCTGTGGGATTCTGTAAGGTTCCGGAGGGTTCTGCAGGGTTCCGTAGGGGCCCGTAGAGTTCCGTAGTGGCTGGTAAAGTTCCGTAGGGCCCTGTACCGTTCCGTAACTGCCTGCAAGGGTCTTTAGGCTTCCGTAGGGGCTGGTAGGGTTCCATAAAGTACCGTGGGTTCCTGCAGAGTTCTGCAAGTGCCCGTAAGGGCCTGTAGGGGCCCACAGTGTTTCTGTCAGGTTCCGTAGGGGCCATAGGTTTCCGTAGTGGCTGGTAGTATTCCGTAGGGGTCTGTAGGGTTCCGTAGGCACCTGCAGTGTTCTGTAGGAGCCCATAGGGTTTTAGTGAGGTTCCGTTGTGTTGCTAAGGGTCTTGTAGAGTGCTGTCGGGTCCTGGAGTATTCTGTAGGGTTCCAGAGGGGCTCGTAGGGTTCCGTCAAGATCTGTAGGGTTCCCTAGGGGCCCGTAGAGTCCCGTAGATTTCCGTAGGGGCCTGTAGGGTTGTGTAAGTGCCCGCAGGAGTCTGTAGGAGTCTGTGGGATTCTGTAAGGTTCCGGAGGGTTCTGCAGGGTTCCGTAGGGGCGCGTAGAGTTCCGTAGTGGCTGGTAAAGTTCCGTAGGGCCCTGTACCGTTCCGTAACTGCCTGCAAGGGTCTTTAGGCTTCCGTAGGGGCTGGTAGGGTTCCATAAAGTACCGTGGGTTCCTGCAGAGTTCTGCAAGTGCCCGTAAGGGCCTGTAGGGGCTCACAGTGTTTCTGTCAGGTTCCGTAGGGGCCATAGGTTTCCGTAGTGGCTGGTAGTATTCCGTAGGGGTCTGTAGGGTTCCGTAGGCACCTGCAGTGTTCTGTAGGAGCCCATAGGGTTTTAGTGAGGTTCTGTTGTGTTGCTAAGGGTCTTGTAGAGTGCTGTCGGGTCCTGGAGTATTCTGTAGGGTTCCAGAGGGGCTCGTAGGGTTCCGTCAAGATCTGTAGGGTTCCCTAGGGGCCCGTGGAGTCCCGTAGATTTCCGTAGGGACCTGTAGGGTTGTGTAAATGCCCGCAGGGGTTGGTAGGAGCTTGTAGGGTTCCATAAGTTTCCAGAGGGTTCTGTAGGGTTCCGTAGGGGCCGGTGGTGTTCCCTAGGGACCTGTAGAGTCTCATACGGTTCCGTAGGGGCCTGTAGAGTCTCGTACAGTTCCGTAGGGTCCGGTAGCTTTCCATAAGCGCCCGCAGAGGTCTGAAGGGGCCCGTACTGTTCCGTAAGGATCCATAGGGTTCCGTAGAGCTTCGTAGGTTCCCTAGAGGCCTGTAGAGTACCGCAGGAGCCAGTAGTGTTCTGTAGGGGCCCGTAGGGTTCCTTCCATAGGGGCTGGCAGTGTTCCGTAAGGGCCTGTAGGGTTGTGTAAGTGCCCGCAGGAGTCTGTAGGAGTCTGTGGGATTCTGTAAGGTTCCGGAGGGTTCTGCAGGGTTCCGTAGGGGCCCGTAGAGTTCCGTAGTGGCTGGTAAAGTTCCGTAGGGCCCTGTACCGTTCCGTAACTGCCTGCAAGGGTCTTTAGGCTTCCGTAGGGGCTGGTAGGGTTCCATAAAGTTCCGTGGGTTCCTGCAGAGTTCTGCAAGTGCCCGCAAGGGCCTGTAGGGGCCCACAGTGTTTCTGTCAGGTTCCGTAGAGTTCCGTAGGGGCCATAGGTTTCCGTAGTGGCTGGTAGTATTCCGTAGGGGTCTGTAGGGTTCCGTAGGCACCTGCAGTGTTCTGTAGGAGCCCATAGGGTTTTAGTGAGGTTCCGTTGTGTTGCTAAGGGTCTTGTAGAGTGCTGTCGGGTCCTGGAGTATTCTGTAGGGTTCCAGAGGGGCTCGTAGGGTTCCGTCAAGATCTGTAGGGTTCCCTAGGGGCCCGTAGAGTCCCGTAGATTTCCGTAGGGGCCTATAGGGTTGTGTATGTGCCCGCAGGAGTCTGTAGGAGTCTGTGGGATTCTGTAAGGTTCCGGAGGGTTCTGCAGGGTTCCGTAGGGGCGCGTAGAGTTCCGTAGTGGCTGGTAAAGTTCCGTAGGGCCCTGTACCGTTCCGTAACTGCCTGCAAGGGTCTTTAGGCTTCCGTAGGGGCTGGTAGGGTTCCATAAAGTACCGTGGGTTCCTGCAGAGTTCTGCAAGTGCCCGTAAGGGCCTGTAGGGGCCCACAGTGTTTCTGTCAGGTTCCGTAGAGTTCCATAGGGGCCATAGGTTTCCGTAGTGGCTGGTAGTATTCCGTAGGGGTCTGTAGGGTTCCGTAGGCACCTGCAGTGTTCTGTAGGAGCCCATAGGGTTTTAGTGAGGTTCCGTTGTGTCGCTAAGGGTCTTGTAGAGTGCTGTCGGGTCCTGGAGTATTCTGTAGGGTTCCAGAGGGGCTCGTAGGGTTCCGTCAAGATCTGTAGGGTTCCCTAGGGGCCCATAGAGTCCCGTAGATTTCCGTAGGGACCTGTAGGGTTGTGTAAGTGCCCGCAGGAGTCTGTAGGAGTCTGTGGGATTCTGTAAGGTTCCGGAGGGTTCTGCAGGGTTCCGTAGGGGCGCGTAGAGTTCCGTAGTGGCTGGTAAAGTTCCGTAGGGCCCTGTGGGGTTCTGTATGGACCTGTAGGGTTCCGTAGGGGCCTGCAGGGTTCTGTAGGAGCCCATAGGGTTTTAGTGAGGTTCCGTTGTGTTGCTAAGGGTCTTGTAGAGTGCTGTCGGGTCCTGGAGTATTCTGTAGGGTTCCAGAGGGGCTCGTAGGGTTCCGTCAAGATCTGTAGGGTTCCCTAGGGGCCCGTGGAGTCCCGTAGATTTCCGTAGGGACCTGTAGGGTTGTGTAAGTGCCCGCAGGGGTTGGTAGGAGCTTGTAGGGTTCCATATGTTTCCGGAGGGTTGTGTAGGGTTCCGTAGGGGCCGGTGGTGTTCCCTAGGGGCCTGTAGAGTCTCATACGGTTCCGTAGGGGCCTGTAGAGTCTCGTACAGTTCCGTAGGGTCCGGTAGGTTTCCATAAGCGCCCGCAGAGGTCTGAAGGGGCCCGTACTGTTCCGTAAGGATCCATAGGGTTCCGTAGAGCTTCGTAGGTTCCCTAGAGGCCTGTAGAGTACCGCAGGAGCCAGTAGTGTTCTGTAGGGGCCCGTAGGGTTCCTTCCATAGGGGCTGGCAGTGTTCCGTAAGGGCCTGTAGGGTTGTGTAAGTGCCCGCAGGAGTCTGTAGGAGTCTGTGGGATTCTGTAAGGTTCCGGAGGGTTCTGCAGGGTTCCGTAGGGGCCCGTAGAGTTCCGTAGTGGCTGGTAAAGTTCCGTAGGGCCCTGTGGGGTTCTGTATGGACCTGTAGGGTTCCGTAGGGGCCTGCAGGGTTCTGTAAGTGCCAGCAGGTGTCTGTAGGGTTCCGTAGCGGTCTGTAGGGTTCCGTAGGCACCTGCAGTGTTCTGTAGGAGCCCATAGGGTTTTAGTGAGGTTCCGTTGTGTTGCTAAGGGTCTTGTAGAGTGCTGTCGGGTCCTGGAGTATTCTGTAGGGTTCCAGAGGGGCTCGTAGGGTTCCGTCAAGATCTGTAGGGTTCCCTAGGGGCCCGTAGAGTCCCGTAGATTTCCGTAGGGCCCTGTAGGGTTGTGTAAGTGCCCGCAGGAGTCTGTGGGTTTCTGTAAGGTTCCGGAGGGTTCTGCAGGGTTCCGTAGGGGCCCGTAGAGTTCCGTAGTGGCTGGTAAAGTTCCGTAGGGCCCTGTACCGTTCCGTAACTGCCTGCAAGGGTCTTTAGGCTTCCGTAGGGGCTGGTAGGGTTCCATAAAGTACCGTGGGTTCCTGCAGAGTTCTGCAAGTGCCCGTAAGGGCCTGTAGGGGCTCACAGTGTTTCTGTCAGGTTCCGTAGGGGCCATAGGTTTCCGTAGTGGCTGGTAGTATTCCGTAGGGGTCTGTAGGGTTTCGTAGGCACCTGCAGTGTTCTGTAGGAGCCCATAAGGTTTTAGTGAGGTTCCGTTGTGTTGCTAAGGGTCTTGTAGAGTGCTGTCGGGTCCTGGAGTATTCTGTAGGGTTCCAGAGGGGCTCGTAGGGTTCCGTCAAGATCTGTAGGGTTCCCTAGGGGCCCGTAGAGTCCCGTAGATTTCCGTAGGGACCTGTAGGGTTGTGTAAGTGCCCGCAGGGGTTGGTAGGAGCTTGTAGGGTGCCATATGTTTCCGGAGGGTTGTGTAGGGTTCCGTAGGGGCCGGTGATGTTCCCAAGGGACCTGTAGAGTCTCGTACGGTTCCGTAGGGGCCTGTAGAGTCTCGTACAGTTCCGTAGGGTCCTGTAGGTTTCCATAAGCGCCCGCAGAGGTCTGAAGGGGCCCGTACTGTTCCGTAAGGATCCATAGGGTTCCGTAGAGCTTCGTAGGTTCCCTAGAGGCCTGTAGAGTACCGCAGGAGCCAGTAGTGTTCTGTAGGGGCCCGTAGGGTTCCTTCCATAGGGGCTGGCAGTGTTCCGTAAGGGCCTGTAGGGTTGTGTAAGTGCCCGCAGGAGTCTGTAGGAGTCTGTGGGATTCTGTAAGGTTCCGGAGGGTTCTGCAGGGTTCCGTAGGGGCCCGTAGAGTTCCGTAGTGGCTGGTAAAGTTCCGTAGGGCCCTGTGGGGTTCTGTATGGACCTGTAGGGTTCCGTAGGGGCCTGCAGGGTTCTGTAAGTGCCAGCAGGTGTCTGTAGGGTTCCGTAGGGGTCTGTAGGGTTCCGTAGGCACCTGCAGTGTTCTGTAGGAGCCCATAGGGTTTTAGTGAGGTTCCATTGTGTCGCTAAGGGTCTTGTAGAGTGCTGTCGGGTCCTGGAGTATTCTGTAGGGTTCCAGAGGGGCTCGTAGGGTTCCGTCAAGATCTGTAGGGTTCCCTAGGGGCCCGTGGAGTCCCGTAGATTTCCGTAGGGACCTGTAGGGTTGTGTAAGTGCCCGCAGGGGTTGGTAGGAGCTTGTAGGGTTCCATAAGTTTCCAGAGGGTTCTGTAGGGTTCCGTAGGGGCCGGTGGTGTTCCCTAGGGACCTGTAGAGTCTCATACGGTTCCGTAGGGGCCTGTAGAGTCTCGTACAGTTCCGTAGGGTCCGGTAGCTTTCCATAAGCGCCCGCAGAGGTCTGAAGGGGCCCGTACTGTTCCGTAAGGATCCATAGGGTTCCGTAGAGCTTCGTAGGTTCCCTAGAGGCCTGTAGAGTACCGCAGGAGCCAGTAGTGTTCTGTAGGGGCCCGTAGGGTTCCTTCCATAGGGGCTGGCAGTGTTCCGTAAGGGCCTGTAGGGTTGTGTAAGTGCCCGCAGGAGTCTGTAGGAGTCTGTGGGATTCTGTAAGGTTCCGGAGGGTTCTGCAGGGTTCCGTAGGGGCCCGTAGAGTTCCGTAGTGGCTGGTAAAGTTCCGTAGGGCCCTGTACCGTTCCGTAACTGCCTGCAAGGGTCTTTAGGCTTCCGTAGGGGCTGGTAGGGTTCCATAAAGTTCCGTGGGTTCCTGCAGAGTTCTGCAAGTGCCCGCAAGGGCCTGTAGGGGCCCACAGTGTTTCTGTCAGGTTCCGTAGAGTTCCGTAGGGGCCATAGGTTTCCGTAGTGGCTGGTAGTATTCCGTAGGGGTCTGTAGGGTTCCGTAGGCACCTGCAGTGTTCTGTAGGAGCCCATAGGGTTTTAGTGAGGTTCCGTTGTGTTGCTAAGGGTCTTGTAGAGTGCTGTCGGGTCCTGGAGTATTCTGTAGGGTTCCAGAGGGGCTCGTAGGGTTCCGTCAAGATCTGTAGGGTTCCCTAGGGGCCCATAGAGTCCCGTAGATTTCCGTAGGGACCTGTAGGGTTGTGTAAGTGCCCGCAGGAGTCTGTAGGAGTCTGTGGGATTCTGTAAGGTTCCGGAGGGTTCTGCAGGGTTCCGTAGGGGCCCGTAGAGTTCCGTAGTGGCTGGTAAAGTTCCGTAGGGCCCTGTGGGGTTCTGTATGGACCTGTAGGGTTCCATAGGGGCCTGCAGGGTTCTGTAGGAGCCCATAGGGTTTTAGTGAGGTTCCGTTGTGTTGCTAAGGGTCTTGTAGAGTGCTGTCGGGTCCTGGAGTATTCTGTAGGGTTCCAGAGGGGCTCGTAGGGTTCCGTCAAGATCTGTAGGGTTCCCTAGGGGCCCGTGGAGTCCCGTAGATTTCCGTAGGGACCTGTAGGGTTGTGTAAGTGCTTGCAGGGGTTGGTAGGAGCTTGTAGGGTTCCATATGTTTCCGGAGGGTTGTGTAGGGTTCCGTAGGGGCCGGTGGTGTTCCCTAGGGGCCTGTAGAGTCTCATACGGTTCCGTAGGGGCCTGTAGAGTCTCGTACAGTTCCGTAGGGTCCGGTAGGTTTCCATAAGCGCCCGCAGAGGTCTGAAGGGGCCCGTACTGTTCCGTAAGGATCCATAGGGTTCCGTAGAGCTTCGTAGGTTCCCTAGAGGGCTGTAGAGTACCGCAGGAGCCAGTAGTGTTCTGTAGGGGCCCGTAGGGTTCCTTCCGTAGGGGCTGGCAGTGTTCCGTAAGGGCCTGTAGGGTTGTGTAAGTGCCCGCAGGAGTCTGTAGGAGTCTGTGGGATTCTGTAAGGTTCCGGAGGGTTCTGCAGGGTTCCGTAGGGGCCCGTAGAGTTCCGTAGTGGCTGGTAAAGTTCCGTAGGGCCCTGTGGGGTTCTGTATGGACCTGTAGGGTTCCGTAGGGGCCTGCAGGGTTCTGTAAGTGCCAGCAGGTGTCTGTAGGGTTCCGTAGGGGTCTGTAGGGTTCCGTAGGCACCTGCAGTGTTCTGTAGGAGCCCATAGGGTTTTAGTGAGGTTCCATTGTGTCGCTAAGGGTCTTGTAGAGTGCTGTCGGGTCCTGGAGTATTCTGTAGGGTTCCAGAGGGGCTCGTAGGGTTCCGTCAAGATCTGTAGGGTTCCCTAGGGGCCCGTGGAGTCCCGTAGATTTCCGTAGGGACCTGTAGGGTTGTGTAAGTGCCCGCAGGGGTTGGTAGGAGCTTGTAGGGTTCCATAAGTTTCCAGAGGGTTCTGTAGGGTTCCGTAGGGGCCGGTGGTGTTCCCTAGGGACCTGTAGAGTCTCATACGGTTCCGTAGGGGCCTGTAGAGTCTCGTACAGTTCCGTAGGGTCCGGTAGGTTTCCATAAGCGCCCGCAGAGGTCTGAAGGGGCCCGTACTGTTCCGTAAGGATCCATAGGGTTCCGTAGAGCTTCGTAGGTTCCCTAGAGGCCTGTAGAGTACCGCAGGAGCCAGTAGTGTTCTGTAGGGGCCCGTAGGGTTCCTTCCATAGGGGCTGGCAGTGTTCCGTAAGGGCCTGTAGGGTTGTGTAAGTGCCCGCAGGAGTCTGTAGGAGTCTGTGGGATTCTGTAAGGTTCCGGAGGGTTCTGCAGGGTTCCGTAGGGGCCCGTAGAGTTCCGTAGTGGCTGGTAAAGTTCCGTAGGGCCCTGTACCGTTCCGTAACTGCCTGCAAGGGTCTTTAGGCTTCCGTAGGGGCTGGTAGGGTTCCATAAAGTTCCGTGGGTTCCTGCAGAGTTCTGCAAGTGCCCGCAAGGGCCTGTAGGGGCCCACAGTGTTTCTGTCAGGTTCCGTAGAGTTCCGTAGGGGCCATAGGTTTCCGTAGTGGCTGGTAGTATTCCGTAGGGGTCTGTAGGGTTCCGTTGGCACCTGCAGTGTTCTGTAGGAGCCCATAGGGTTTTAGTGAGGTTCCGTTGTGTTGCTAAGGGTCTTGTAGAGTGCTGTCGGGTCCTGGAGTATTCTGTAGGGTTCCAGAGGGGCTCGTAGGGTTCCGTCAAGATCTGTAGGGTTCCCTAGGGGCCCATAGAGTCCCGTAGATTTCCGTAGGGACCTGTAGGGTTGTGTAAGTGCCCGCAGGAGTCTGTAGGAGTCTGTGGGATTCTGTAAGGTTCCGGAGGGTTCTGCAGGGTTCCGTAGGGGCCCGTAGAGTTCCGTAGTGGCTGGTAAAGTTCCGTAGGGCCCTGTGGGGTTCTGTATGGACCTGTAGGGTTCCGTAGGGGCCTGCAGGGTTCTGTAGGAGCCCATAGGGTTTTAGTGAGGTTCCGTTGTGTTGCTAAGGGTCTTGTAGAGTGCTGTCGGGTCCTGGAGTATTCTGTAGGGTTCCAGAGGGGCTCGTAGGGTTCCGTCAAGATCTGTAGGGTTCCCTAGGGGCCCGTGGAGTCCCGTAGATTTCCGTAGGGACCTGTAGGGTTGTGTAAGTGCTTGCAGGGGTTGGTAGGAGCTTGTAGGGTTCCATATGTTTCCGGAGGGTTGTGTAGGGTTCCGTAGGGGCCGGTGGTGTTCCCTAGGGGCCTGTAGAGTCTCATACGGTTCCGTAGGGGCCTGTAGAGTCTCGTACAGTTCCGTAGGGTCCGGTAGGTTTCCATAAGCGCCCGCAGAGGTCTGAAGGGGCCCGTACTGTTCCGTAAGGATCCATAGGGTTCCGTAGAGCTTCGTAGGTTCCCTAGAGGGCTGTAGAGTACCGCAGGAGCCAGTAGTGTTCTGTAGGGGCCCGTAGGGTTCCTTCCGTAGGGGCTGGCAGTGTTCCGTAAGGGCCTGTAGGGTTGTGTAAGTGCCCGCAGGAGTCTGTAGGAGTCTGTGGGATTCTGTAAGGTTCCGGAGGGTTCTGCAGGGTTCCGTAGGGGCCCGTAGAGTTCCGTAGTGGCTGGTAAAGTTCCGTAGGGCCCTGTACCGTTCCGTAACTGCCTGCAAGGGTCTTTAGGCTTCCGTAGGGGCTGGTAGGGTTCCATAAAGTTCCGTGGGTTCCTGCAGAGTTCTGCAAGTGCCCGCAAGGGCCTGTAGGGGCCCACAGTGTTTCTGTCAGGTTCCGTAGAGTTCCGTAGGGGCCATAGGTTTCCGTAGTGGCTGGTAGTATTCCGTAGGGGTCTGTAGGGTTCCGTTGGCACCTGCAGTGTTCTGTAGGAGCCCATAGGGTTTTAGTGAGGTTCCGTTGTGTTGCTAAGGGTCTTGTAGAGTGCTGTCGGGTCCTGGAGTATTCTGTAGGGTTCCAGAGGGGCTCGTAGGGTTCCGTCAAGATCTGTAGGGTTCCCTAGGGGCCCGTAGAGTCCCGTAGATTTCCGTAGGGGCCTATAGGGTTGTGTAAGTGCCCGCAGGAGTCTGTAGGAGTCTGTGGGATTCTGTAAGGTTCCGGAGGGTTCTGCAGGGTTCCGTAGGGGCCCGTAGAGTTCCGTAGTGGCTGGTAAAGTTCCGTAGGGCCCTGTACCGTTCCGTAACTGCCTGCAAGGGTCTTTAGGCTTCCGTAGGGGCTGGTAGGGTTCCATAAAGTTCCGTGGGTTCCTGCAGAGTTCTGCAAGTGCCCGCAAGGGCCTGTAGGGGCCCACAGTGTTTCTGTCAGGTTCCGTAGAGTTCCGTAGGGGCCATAGGTTTCCGTAGTGGCTGGTAGTATTCCGTAGGGGTCTGTAGGGTTCCGTAGGCACCTGCAGTGTTCTGTAGGAGCCCATAGGGTTTTAGTGAGGTTCCGTTGTGTTGCTAAGGGTCTTGTAGAGTGCTGTCGGGTCCTGGAGTATTCTGTAGGGTTCCAGAGGGGCTCGTAGGGTTCCGTCAAGATCTGTAGGGTTCCCTAGGGGCCCGTAGAGTCCCGTAGATTTCCGTAGGGGCCTATAGGGTTGTGTAAGTGCCCGCAGGAGTCTGTAGGAGTCTGTGGGATTCTGTAAGGTTCCGGAGGGTTCTGCAGGGTTCCGTAGGGGCGCGTAGAGTTCCGTAGTGGCTGGTAAAGTTCCGTAGGGCCCTGTACCGTTCCGTAACTGCCTGCAAGGGTCTTTAGGCTTCCGTAGGGGCTGGTAGGGTTCCATAAAGTACCGTGGGTTCCTGCAGAGTTCTGCAAGTGCCCGCAAGGGCCTGTAGGGGCCCACAGTGTTTCTGTCAGGTTCCGTAGAGTTCCATAGGGGCCATAGGTTTCCGTAGTGGCTGGTAGTATTCCGTAGGGGTCTGTAGGGTTCCGTAGGCACCTGCAGTGTTCTGTAGGAGCCCATAGGGTTTTAGTGAGGTTCCGTTGTGTCGCTAAGGGTCTTGTAGAGTGCTGTCGGGTCCTGGAGTATTCTGTAGGGTTCCAGAGGGGCTCGTAGGGTTCCGTCAAGATCTGTAGGGTTCCCTAGGGGCCCATAGAGTCCCGTAGATTTCCGTAGGGACCTGTAGGGTTGTGTAAGTGCCCGCAGGAGTCTGTAGGAGTCTGTGGGATTCTGTAAGGTTCCGGAGGGTTCTGCAGGGTTCCGTAGGGGCGCGTAGAGTTCCGTAGTGGCTGGTAAAGTTCCGTAGGGCCCTGTGGGGTTCTGTATGGACCTGTAGGGTTCCGTAGGGGCCTGCAGGGTTCTGTAAGTGCCAGCAGGTGTCTGTAGGGTTCCGTAGGGGCCTGTGGTTTTCCGTAATTGCCTGCAAGGGTCTTTAGGCTTCCGTAGGGGCTGGTAGGGTTCCATAAAGTTCCGTGGGTTCCTGCAGAGTTCTGCAAGTGCCCGTAAGGGCCTGTAGGGGCCCACAGTGTTTCTGTCAGGTTCCGTAGAGTTCCGTAGGGGCCATAGGTTTCCGTAGTGGCTGGTAGTATTCCGTAGGGGTCTGTAGGGTTCCGTAGGCACCTGCAGTGTTCTGTAGGAGCCCATAGGGTTTTAGTGAGGTTCCGTTGTGTTGCTAAGGGTCTTGTAGAGTGCTGTCGGGTCCTGGAGTATTCTGTAGGGTTCCAGAGGGGCTCGTAGGGTTCCGTCAAGATCTGTAGGGTTCCCTAGGGGCCCGTGGAGTCCCGTAGATTTCCGTAGGGACCTGTAGGGTTGTGTAAGTGCCCGCAGGGGTTGGTAGGAGCTTGTAGGGTTCCATATGTTTCCGGAGGGTTGTGTAGGGTTCCGTAGGGGCCGGTGGTGTTCCCTAGGGACCTGTAGAGTCTCATACGGTTCCGTAGGGGCCTGTAGAGTCTCGTACAGTTCCGTAGGGTCCTGTAGGTTTCCATAAGCGCCCGCAGAGGTCTGAAGGGGCCCGTACTGTTCCGTAAGGATCCATAGGGTTCCGTAGAGCTTCGTAGGTTCCCTAGAGGCCTGTAGAGTACCGCAGGAGCCAGTAGTGTTCTGTAGGGGCCCGTAGGGTTCCTTCCATAGGGGCTGGCAGTGTTCCGTAAGGGCCTGTAGGGTTGTGTAAGTGCCCGCAGGAGTCTGTAGGAGTCTGTGGGATTCTGTAAGGTTCCGGAGGGTTCTGCAGGGTTCCGTAGGGGCCCGTAGAGTTCCGTAGTGGCTGGTAAAGTTCCGTAGGGCCCTGTACCGTTCCGTAACTGCCTGCAAGGGTCTTTAGGCTTCCGTAGGGGCTGGTAGGGTTCCATAAAGTTCCGTGGGTTCCTGCAGAGTTCTGCAAGTGCCCGCAAGGGCCTGTAGGGGCCCACAGTGTTTCTGTCAGGTTCCGTAGAGTTCCGTAGGGGCCATAGGTTTCCGTAGTGGCTGGTAGTATTCCGTAGGGGTCTGTAGGGTTCCGTAGGCACCTGCAGTGTTCTGTAGGAGCCCATAGGGTTTTAGTGAGGTTCCGTTGTGTTGCTAAGGGTCTTGTAGAGTGCTGTCGGGTCCTGGAGTATTCTGTAGGGTTCCAGAGGGGCTCGTAGGGTTCCGTCAAGATCTGTAGGGTTCCCTAGGGGCCCGTGGAGTCCCGTAGATTTCCGTAGGGACCTGTAGGGTTGTGTAAGTGCCCGCAGGAGTCTGTAGGAGTCTGTGGGATTCTGTAAGGTTCCGGAGGGTTCTGCAGGGTTCCGTAGGGGCCCGTAGAGTTCCGTAGTGGCTGGTAAAGTTCCGTAGGGCCCTGTACCGTTCCGTAACTGCCTGCAAGGGTCTTTAGGCTTCCGTAGGGGCTGGTAGGGTTCCATAAAGTACCGTGGGTTCCTGCAGAGTTCTGCAAGTGCCCGCAAGGGCCTGTAGGGGCCCACAGTGTTTCTGTCAGGTTCCGTAGAGTTCCATAGGGGCCATAGGTTTCCGTAGTGGCTGGTAGTATTCCGTAGGGGTCTGTAGGGTTCCGTAGGCACCTGCAGTGTTCTGTAGGAGCCCATAGGGTTTTAGTGAGGTTCCGTTGTGTCGCTAAGGGTCTTGTAGAGTGCTGTCGGGTCCTGGAGTATTCTGTAGGGTTCCAGAGGGGCTCGTAGGGTTCCGTCAAGATCTGTAGGGTTCCCTAGGGGCCCATAGAGTCCCGTAGATTTCCGTAGGGACCTGTAGGGTTGTGTAAGTGCCCGCAGGAGTCTGTAGGAGTCTGTGGGATTCTGTAAGGTTCCGGAGGGTTCTGCAGGGTTCCGTAGGGGCGCGTAGAGTTCCGTAGTGGCTGGTAAAGTTCCGTAGGGCCCTGTGGGGTTCTGTATGGACCTGTAGGGTTCCGTAGGGGCCTGCAGGGTTCTGTAAGTGCCAGCAGGTGTCTGTAGGGTTCCGTAGGGGCCTGTGGTTTTCCGTAATTGCCTGCAAGGGTCTTTAGGCTTCCGTAGGGGCTGGTAGGGTTCCATAAAGTTCCGTGGGTTCCTGCAGAGTTCTGCAAGTGCCCGTAAGGGCCTGTAGGGGCCCACAGTGTTTCTGTCAGGTTCCGTAGAGTTCCGTAGGGGCCATAGGTTTCCGTAGTGGCTGGTAGTATTCCGTAGGGGTCTGTAGGGTTCCGTAGGCACCTGCAGTGTTCTGTAGGAGCCCATAGGGTTTTAGTGAGGTTCCGTTGTGTTGCTAAGGGTCTTGTAGAGTGCTGTCGGGTCCTGGAGTATTCTGTAGGGTTCCAGAGGGGCTCGTAGGGTTCCGTCAAGATCTGTAGGGTTCCCTAGGGGCCCGTGGAGTCCCGTAGATTTCCGTAGGGACCTGTAGGGTTGTGTAAGTGCCCGCAGGGGTTGGTAGGAGCTTGTAGGGTTCCATATGTTTCCGGAGGGTTGTGTAGGGTTCCGTAGGGGCCGGTGGTGTTCCCTAGGGGCCTGTAGAGTCTCATACGGTTCCGTAGGGGCCTGTAGAGTCTCGTACAGTTCCGTAGGGTCCTGTAGGTTTCCATAAGCGCCCGCAGAGGTCTGAAGGGGCCCGTACTGTTCCGTAAGGATCCATAGGGTTCCGTAGAGCTTCGTAGGTTCCCTAGAGGCCTGTAGAGTACCGCAGGAGCCAGTAGTGTTCTGTAGGGGCCCGTAGGGTTCCTTCCATAGGGGCTGGCAGTGTTCCGTAAGGGCCTGTAGGGTTGTGTAAGTGCCCGCAGGAGTCTGTAGGAGTCTGTGGGATTCTGTAAGGTTCCGGAGGGTTCTGCAGGGTTCCGTAGGGGCCCGTAGAGTTCCGTAGTGGCTGGTAAAGTTCCGTAGGGCCCTGTACCGTTCCGTAACTGCCTGCAAGGGTCTTTAGGCTTCCGTAGGGGCTGGTAGGGTTCCATAAAGTTCCGTGGGTTCCTGCAGAGTTCTGCAAGTGCCCGCAAGGGCCTGTAGGGGCCCACAGTGTTTCTGTCAGGTTCCGTAGAGTTCCGTAGGGGCCATAGGTTTCCGTAGTGGCTGGTAGTATTCCGTAGGGGTCTGTAGGGTTCCGTAGGCACCTGCAGTGTTCTGTAGGAGCCCATAGGGTTTTAGTGAGGTTTTGTTGTGTCGCTAAGGGTCTTGTAGAGTGCTGTCGGGTCCTGGAGTATTCTGTAGGGTTCCAGAGGGGCTCGTAGGGTTCCGTCAAGATCTGTAGGGTTCCCTAGGGGCCCATAGAGTCCCGTAGATTTCCGTAGGGACCTGTAGGGTTGTGTAAGTGCCCGCAGGAGTCTGTAGGAGTCTGTGGGATTCTGTAAGGTTCCGGAGGGTTCTGCAGGGTTCCGTAGGGGCGCGTAGAGTTCCGTAGTGGCTGGTAAAGTTCCGTAGGGCCCTGTGGGGTTCTGTATGGACCTGTAGGGTTCCGTAGGGGCCTGCAGGGTTCTGTAAGTGCCAGCAGGTGTCTGTAGGGTTCCGTAGGGGCCTGTGGTTTTCCGTAATTGCCTGCAAGGGTCTTTAGGCTTCCGTAGGGGCTGGTAGGGTTCCATAAAGTTCCGTGGGTTCCTGCAGAGTTCTGCAAGTGCCCGTAAGGGCCTGTAGGGGCCCACAGTGTTTCTGTCAGGTTCCGTAGAGTTCCGTAGGGGCCATAGGTTTCCGTAGTGGCTGGTAGTATTCCGTAGGGGTCTGTAGTGTTCCGTAGGCACCTGCAGTGTTCTGTAGGAGCCCATAGGGTTTTAGTGAGGTTCCGTTGTGTTGCTAAGGGTCTTGTAGAGTGCTGTCGGGTCCTGGAGTATTCTGTAGGGTTCCAGAGGGGCTCGTAGGGTTCCGTCAAGATCTGTAGGGTTCCCTAGGGGCCCGTGGAGTCCCGTAGATTTCCGTAGGGACCTGTAGGGTTGTGTAAGTGCCCGCAGGGGTTGGTAGGAGCTTGTAGGGTTCCATATGTTTCCGGAGGGTTGTGTAGGGTTCCGTAGGGGCCGGTGGTGTTCCCTAGGGGCCTGTAGAGTCTCATACGGTTCCGTAGGGGCCTGTAGAGTCTCGTACAGTTCCGTAGGGTCCTGTAGGTTTCCATAAGCGCCCGCAGAGGTCTGAAGGGGCCCGTACTGTTCCGTAAGGATCCATAGGGTTCCGTAGAGCTTCGTAGGTTCCCTAGAGGCCTGTAGAGTACCGCAGGAGCCAGTAGTGTTCTGTAGGGGCCCGTAGGGTTCCTTCCATAGGGGCTGGCAGTGTTCCGTAAGGGCCTGTAGGGTTGTGTAAGTGCCCGCAGGAGTCTGTAGGAGTCTGTGGGATTCTGTAAGGTTCCGGAGGGTTCTGCAGGGTTCCGTAGGGGCCCGTAGAGTTCCGTAGTGGCTGGTAAAGTTCCGTAGGGCCCTGTGGGGTTCTGTATGGACCTGTAGGGTTCCGTAGGGGCCTGCAGGGTTCTGTAAGTGCCAGCAGGTGTCTGTAGGGTTCCGTAGGGGTCTGTAGGGTTCCGTAGGCACCTGCAGTGTTCTGTAGGAGCCCATAGGGTTTTAGTGAGGTTCCGTTGTGTCGCTAAGGGTCTTGTAGAGTGCTGTCGGGTCCTGGAGTATTCTGTAGGGTTCCAGAGGGGCTCGTAGGGTTCCGTCAAGATCTGTAGGGTTCCCTAGGGGCCCGTGGAGTCCCGTAGATTTCCGTAGGGACCTGTAGGGTTGTGTAAGTGCCCGCAGGGGTTGGTAGGAGCTTGTAGGGTTCCATAAGTTTCCAGAGGGTTCTGTAGGGTTCCGTAGGGGCCGGTGGTGTTCCCTAGGGGCCTGTAGAGTCTCATACGGTTCCGTAGGGGCCTTTAGAGTCTCGTACAGTTCCATAGGGTCCTGCAGGTTTCCATAAGTGCCCGCAGAGGTCTGAAGGGGCCCGTACTGTTCCGTAAGGATCCATAGGGTTCCGTAGAGCTTCGTAGGTTCCCTAGAGGCCTGTAGAGTACCGCAGGAGCCAGTAGTGTTCTGTAGGGGCCCGTAGGGTTCCTTCCATAGGGGCTGGCAGTGTTCCGTAAGGGCCTGTAGGGTTGTGTAAGTGCCCGCAGGAGTCTGTAGGAGTCTGTGGGATTCTGTAAGGTTCCGGAGGGTTCTGCAGGGTTCCGTAGGGGCCCGTAGAGTTCCGTAGTGGCTGGTAAAGTTCCGTAGGGCCCTGTGGGGTTCTGTATGGACCTGTAGGGTTCCGTAGGGGCCTGCAGGGTTCTGTAAGTGCCAGCAGGTGTCTGTAGTGTTCCGTAGCGGTCTGTAGGGTTCCGTAGGCGCCTGCAGTGTTCTGTAGGAGCCCATAGGGTTTTAGTGAGGTTCCGTTGTGTTGCTAAGGGTCTTGTAGAGTGCTGTCGGGTCCTGGAGTATTCTGTAGGGTTCCAGAGGGGCTCGTAAGGTTCCGTCGAAATCTGTAGGGTTCCCTAGGGGCCCGTGGAGTCCCGTAGATTTCCGTAGGGACCTGTAGGGTTGTGTAAGTGCCCGCAGGGGTTGGTAGGAGCTTGTAGGGTGCCATATGTTTCCGGAGGGTTGTGTAGGGTTCCGTAGGGGCCGGTGATGTTCCCAAGGGACCTGTAGAGTCTCGTACGGTTCCGTAGGGGCCTGTAGAGTCTCGTACAGTTCCGTAGGGTCCTGTAGGTTTCCATAAGCGCCCGCAGAGGTCTGAAGGGGCCCGTACTGTTCCGTAAGGATCCATAGGGCTCCGTAGAGCTTCGTAGGTTCCCTAGAGGCCTGTAGAGTACCGCAGGAGCCAGTAGTGTTCTGTAGGGGCCCGTAGGGTTCCTTCCATAGGGGCTGGCAGTGTTCCGTAAGGGCCTGTAGGGTTGTGTAAGTGCCCGCAGGAGTCTGTAGGAGTCTGTGGGATTCTGTAAGGTTCCGGAGGGTTCTGCAGGGTTCCGTAGGGGCCCGTAGAGTTCCGTAGTGGCTGGTAAAGTTCCGTAGGGCCCTGTGGGGTTCTGTATGGACCTGTAGGGTTCCGTAGGGGCCTGCAGGGTTCTGTAAGTGCCAGCAGGTGTCTGTAGGGTTCCGTAGGGGCCTGTGGTTTTCCGTAATTGCCTGCAAGGGTCTTTAGGCTTCCGTAGGGGCTGGTAGGGTTCCATAAAGTTCCGTGGGTTCCTGCAGAGTTCTGCAAGTGCCCGTAAGGGCCTGTAGGGGCCCACAGTGTTTCTGTCAGGTTCCGTAGAGTTCCGTAGGGGCCATAGGTTTCCGTAGTGGCTGGTAGTATTCCGTAGGGGTCTGTAGTGTTCCGTAGGCACCTGCAGTGTTCTGTAGGAGCCCATAGGGTTTTAGTGAGGTTCCGTTGTGTTGCTAAGGGTCTTGTAGAGTGCTGTCGGGTCCTGGAGTATTCTGTAGGGTTCCAGAGGGGCTCGTAGGGTTCCGTCAAGATCTGTAGGGTTCCCTAGGGGCCCGTGGAGTCCCGTAGATTTCCGTAGGGACCTGTAGGGTTGTGTAAGTGCCCGCAGGGGTTGGTAGGAGCTTGTAGGGTTCCATATGTTTCCGGAGGGTTGTGTAGGGTTCCGTAGGGGCCGGTGGTGTTCCCTAGGGGCCTGTAGAGTCTCATACGGTTCCGTAGGGGCCTGTAGAGTCTCGTACAGTTCCGTAGGGTCCTGTAGGTTTCCATAAGCGCCCGCAGAGGTCTGAAGGGGCCCGTACTGTTCCGTAAGGATCCATAGGGTTCCGTAGAGCTTCGTAGGTTCCCTAGAGGCCTGTAGAGTACCGCAGGAGCCAGTAGTGTTCTGTAGGGGCCCGTAGGGTTCCTTCCATAGGGGCTGGCAGTGTTCCGTAAGGGCCTGTAGGGTTGTGTAAGTGCCCGCAGGAGTCTGTAGGAGTCTGTGGGATTCTGTAAGGTTCCGGAGGGTTCTGCAGGGTTCCGTAGGGGCCCGTAGAGTTCCGTAGTGGCTGGTAAAGTTCCGTAGGGCCCTGTGGGGTTCTGTATGGACCTGTAGGGTTCCGTAGGGGCCTGCAGGGTTCTGTAAGTGCCAGCAGGTGTCTGTAGGGTTCCGTAGGGGTCTGTAGGGTTCCGTAGGCACCTGCAGTGTTCTGTAGGAGCCCATAGGGTTTTAGTGAGGTTCCGTTGTGTCGCTAAGGGTCTTGTAGAGTGCTGTCGGGTCCTGGAGTATTCTGTAGGGTTCCAGAGGGGCTCGTAGGGTTCCGTCAAGATCTGTAGGGTTCCCTAGGGGCCCGTGGAGTCCCGTAGATTTCCGTAGGGACCTGTAGGGTTGTGTAAGTGCCCGCAGGGGTTGGTAGGAGCTTGTAGGGTTCCATAAGTTTCCAGAGGGTTCTGTAGGGTTCCGTAGGGGCCGGTGGTGTTCCCTAGGGGCCTGTAGAGTCTCATACGGTTCCGTAGGGGCCTTTAGAGTCTCGTACAGTTCCATAGGGTCCTGCAGGTTTCCATAAGTGCCCGCAGAGGTCTGAAGGGGCCCGTACTGTTCCGTAAGGATCCATAGGGTTCCGTAGAGCTTCGTAGGTTCCCTAGAGGCCTGTAGAGTACCGCAGGAGCCAGTAGTGTTCTGTAGGGGCCCGTAGGGTTCCTTCCATAGGGGCTGGCAGTGTTCCGTAAGGGCCTGTAGGGTTGTGTAAGTGCCCGCAGGAGTCTGTAGGAGTCTGTGGGATTCTGTAAGGTTCCGGAGGGTTCTGCAGGGTTCCGTAGGGGCCCGTAGAGTTCCGTAGTGGCTGGTAAAGTTCCGTAGGGCCCTGTGGGGTTCTGTATGGACCTGTAGGGTTCCGTAGGGGCCTGCAGGGTTCTGTAAGTGCCAGCAGGTGTCTGTAGTGTTCCGTAGCGGTCTGTAGGGTTCCGTAGGCGCCTGCAGTGTTCTGTAGGAGCCCATAGGGTTTTAGTGAGGTTCCGTTGTGTTGCTAAGGGTCTTGTAGAGTGCTGTCGGGTCCTGGAGTATTCTGTAGGGTTCCAGAGGGGCTCGTAAGGTTCCGTCGAAATCTGTAGGGTTCCCTAGGGGCCCGTGGAGTCCCGTAGATTTCCGTAGGGACCTGTAGGGTTGTGTAAGTGCCCGCAGGGGTTGGTAGGAGCTTGTAGGGTGCCATATGTTTCCGGAGGGTTGTGTAGGGTTCCGTAGGGGCCGGTGATGTTCCCAAGGGACCTGTAGAGTCTCGTACGGTTCCGTAGGGGCCTGTAGAGTCTCGTACAGTTCCGTAGGGTCCTGTAGGTTTCCATAAGCGCCCGCAGAGGTCTGAAGGGGCCCGTACTGTTCCGTAAGGATCCATAGGGCTCCGTAGAGCTTCGTAGGTTCCCTAGAGGCCTGTAGAGTACCGCAGGAGCCAGTAGTGTTCTGTAGGGGCCCGTAGGGTTCCTTCCATAGGGGCTGGCAGTGTTCCGTAAGGGCCTGTAGGGTTGTGTAAGTGCCCGCAGGAGTCTGTAGGAGTCTGTGGGATTCTGTAAGGTTCCGGAGGGTTCTGCAGGGTTCCGTAGGGGCCCGTAGAGTTCCGTAGTGGCTGGTAAAGTTCCGTAGGGCCCTGTGGGGTTCTGTATGGACCTGTAGGGTTCCGTAGGGGCCTGCAGGGTTCTGAAAGTGCCAGCAGGTGTCTGTAGGGTTCCGTAGGGGCCTGTGGTTTTCCGTAACTGCCTGCAAGGGTCTTTAGGCTTCCGTAGGGGCTGGTAGGGTTCCATAAAGTTCCGTGGGTTCCTGCAGAGTTCTGCAAGTGCCCGTAAGGGCCTGTAGGGGCCCACAGTGTTTCTGTCAGGTTCCGTAGGGGCCATAGGTTTCCGTAGTGGCTGGTAGTATTCCGTAGGGGTCTGTAGGGTTCCGTAGGCACCTGCAGTGTTCTGTAGGAGCCCATAGGGTTTTAGTGAGGTTCCGTTGTGTCGCTAAGGGTCTTGTAGAGTGCTGTCGGGTCCTGGAGTATTCTGTAGGGTCCAGAGGGGCTCGTAGGGTTCCGTCAAGATCTGTAGGGTTCCCTAGGGGCCCGTGGAGTCCCATAGATTTCCGTAGGGACCTGTAGGGTTGTGTAAGTGCCCGCAGGAGTCTGTAGGAGTCTGTGGGATTCTGTAAGGTTCCCTAGAGGGTTCTGCAGGGTTCCGTAGGGGCCCGTAGAGTTCCGTAGTGGCTGGTAAAGTTCCGTAGGGCCCTGTACCGTTCCGTAACTGCCTGCAAGGGTCTTTAGGCTTCCGTAGGGGCTGGTAGGGTTCCATAAAGTTCCGTGGGTTCCTGCAGAGTTCTGCAAGTGCCCGCAAGGGCCTGTAGGGGCCCACAGTGTTTCTGTCAGGTTCCGTAGAGTTCCGTAGGGACCATAGGTTTCCGTAGTGGCTGGTAGTATTCCGTAGGGGTCTGTAGGGTTCCGTAGGCACCTGCAGTGTTCTGTAGGAGCCCATAGGGTTTTAGTGAGGTTCCGTTGTGTCGCTAAGGGTCTTGTAGAGTGCTGTCGGGTCCTGGAGTATTCTGTAGGGTTCCAGAGGGGCTCGTAGGGTTCCGTCAAGATCTGTAGGGTTCCCTAGGGGCCCGTAGAGTCCCGTAGATTTCCGTAGGGACCTGTAGGGTTGTGTAAGTGCCCGCAGGGGTTGGTAGGAGCTTGTAGGGTTCCATATGTTTCCGGAGGGTTGTGTAGGGTTCCGTAGGGGCCGGTGGTGTTCCCTAGGGACCTGTAGAGTCTCGTACGGTTCCGTAGGGGCCTGTAGAGTCTCGTACAGTTCTGTAGGGTCCTGTAGGTTTCCATAAGCGCCCGCAGAGGTCTGAAGGGGCCCGTACTGTTCCGTAAGGATCCATAGGGCTCCGTAGAGCTTCGTAGGTTCCTTAGAGGACTGTAGAGTACCGCAGGAGCCAGTAGTGTTCTGTAGGGGCCCGTAGGGTTCCTTCCATAGGGGCTGGCAGTGTTCCGTAAGGGCCTGTAGGGTTGTGTAAGTGCCTGCAGGAGTCTGTGGGATTCTGTAAGGTTCCGGAGGGTTCTGCAGGGTTCCGTAGGGGCCCGTAGAGTTCCGTAGTGGCTGGTAAAGTTCCGTAGGGCCCTGTGGGGTTCTGTATGGACCTGTAGGGTTCCGTAGGGGCCTGCAGGGTTCTGTAAGTGCCAGCAGGTGTCTGTAGGGTTCCGTAGGGGCCTGTGGTTTTCCGTAACTGCCTGCAAGGGTCTTTAGGCTTCCGTAGGGGCTGGTAGGGTTCCATAAAGTTCCGTGGGTTCCTGCAGAGTTCTGCAAGTGCCCGTAAGGGCCTGTAGGGGCCCACAGTGTTTCTGTCAGGTTCCGTAGGGGCCATAGGTTTCCGTAGTGGCTGGTAGTATTCCGTAGGGGTCTGTAGGGTTCCGTAGGCACCTGCAGTGTTCTGTAGGAGCCCATAGGGTTTTAGTGAGGTTCCGTTGTGTTGCTAAGGGTCTTGTAGAGTGCTGTCGGGTCCTGGAGTATTCTGTAGGGTTCCAGAGGGGCTCGTAGGGTTCCGTCAAGATCTGTAGGGTTCCCTAGGGGCCCGTGGAGTCCCGTAGATTTCCGTAGGGACCTGTAGGGTTGTGTAAGTGCCCGCAGGAGTCTGTAGGAGTCTGTGGGATTCTGTAAGGTTCCGGAGGGTTCTGCAGGGTTCCGTAGGGGCGCGTAGAGTTCCGTAGTGGCTGGTAAAGTTCCGTAGGGCCCTGTACCGTTCCGTAACTGCCTGCAAGGGTCTTTAGGCTTCCGTAGGGGCTGGTAGGGTTCCATAAAGTTCCGTGGGTTCCTGCAGAGTTCTGCAAGTGCCCGCAAGGGCCTGTAGGGGCCCACAGTGTTTCTGTCAGGTTCCGTAGAGTTCCGTAGGGGCCATAGGTTTCCGTAGTGGCTGGTAGTATTCCGTAGGGGTCTGTAGGGTTCCGTAGGCACCTGCAGTGTTCTGTAGGAGCCCATAGGGTTTTAGTGAGGTTCCGTTGTGTTGCTAAGGGTCTTGTAGAGTGCTGTCGGGTCCTGGAGTATTCTGTAGGGTTCCAGAGGGGCTCGTAGGGTTCCGTCAAGATCTGTAGGGTTCCCTAGGGGCCCGTAGAGTCCCGTAGATTTCCGTAGGGACCTGTAGGGTTGTGTAAGTGCCCGCAGGGGTTGGTAGGAGCTTGTAGGGTTCCATATGTTTCCGGAGGGTTGTGTAGGGTTCCGTAGGGGCCGGTGGTGTTCCCTAGGGGCCTGTAGAGTCTCATACGGTTCCGTAGGGGCCTGTAGAGTCTCGTACAGTTCCGTAGGGTCCGGTAGGTTTCCATAAGCGCCCGCAGAGGTCTGAAGGGGCCCGTACTGTTCCGTAAGGATCCATAGGGTTCCGTAGAGCTTCGTAGGTTCCCTAGAGGCCTGTAGAGTACCGCAGGAGCCAGTAGTGTTCTGTAGGGGCCCGTAGGGTTCCTTCCATAGGGGCTGGCAGTGTTCCGTAAGGGCCTGTAGGGTTGTGTAAGTGCCCGCAGGAGTCTGTAGGAGTCTGTGGGATTCTGTAAGGTTCCGGAGGGTTCTGCAGGGTTCCGTAGGGGCCCGTAGAGTTCCGTAGTGGCTGGTAAAGTTCCGTAGGGCCCTGTGGGGTTCTGTATGGACCTGTAGGGTTCCGTAGGGGCCTGCAGGGTTCTGTAAGTGCCAGCAGGTGTCTGTAGGGTTCCGTAGGGGTCTGTAGGGTTCCGTAGGCACCTGCAGTGTTCTGTAGGAGCCCATAGGGTTTTAGTGAGGTTCCGTTGTGTCGCTAAGGGTCTTGTAGAGTGCTGTCGGGTCCTGGAGTATTCTGTAGGGTTCCAGAGGGGCTCGTAGGGTTCCGTCAAGATCTGTAGGGTTCCCTAGGGGCCCGTGGAGTCCCGTAGATTTCCGTAGGGACCTGTAGGGTTGTGTAAGTGCCCGCAGGGGTTGGTAGGAGCTTGTAGGGTTCCATAAGTTTCCAGAGGGTTCTGTAGGGTTCCGTAGGGGCCGGTGGTGTTCCCTAGGGGCCTGTAGAGTCTCATACGGTTCCGTAGGGGCCTGTAGAGTCTCGTACAGTTCCATAGGGTCCTGCAGGTTTCCATAAGTGCCCGCAGAGGTCTGAAGGGGCCCGTACTGTTCCGTAAGGATCCATAGGGTTCCGTAGAGCTTCGTAGGTTCCCTAGAGGCCTGTAGAGTACCGCAGGAGCCAGTAGTGTTCTGTAGGGGCCCGTAGGGTTCCTTCCATAGGGGCTGGCAGTGTTCCGTAAGGGCCTGTAGGGTTGTGTAAGTGCCCGCAGGAGTCTGTAGGAGTCTGTGGGATTCTGTAAGGTTCCGGAGGGTTCTGCAGGGTTCCGTAGGGGCCCGTAGAGTTCCGTAGTGGCTGGTAAAGTTCCGTAGGGCCCTGTGGGGTTCTGTATGGACCTGTAGGGTTCCGTAGGGGCCTGCAGGGTTCTGTAAGTGCCAGCAGGTGTCTGTAGGGTTCCGTAGGGGTCTGTAGGGTTCCGTAGGCGCCTGCAGTGTTCTGTAGGAGCCCATAGGGTTTTAGTGAGGTTCCGTTGTGTTGCTAAGGGTCTTGTAGAGTGCTGTCGGGTCCTGGAGTATTCTGTAGGGTTCCAGAGGGGCTCGTAGGGTTCCGTCGAAATCTGTAGGGTTCCCTAGGGGCCCGTAGAGTCCCGTAGATTTCCGTAGGGGCCTATAGGGTTGTGTAAGTGCCCGCAGGAGTCTGTAGGAGTCTGTGGGATTCTGTAAGGTTCCGGAGGGTTCTGCAGGGTTCCGTAGGGGCGCGTAGAGTTCCGTAGTGGCTGGTAAAGTTCCGTAGGGCCCTGTACCGTTCCGTAACTGCCTGCAAGGGTCTTTAGGCTTCCGTAGGGGCTGGTAGGGTTCCATAAAGTTCCGTGGGTTCCTGCAGAGTTCTGCAAGTGCCCGCAAGGGCCTGTAGGGGCCCACAGTGTTTCTGTCAGGTTCCGTAGAGTTCCGTAGGGGCCATAGGTTTCCGTAGTGGCTGGTAGTATTCCGTAGGGGTCTGTAGGGTTCCGTAGGCACCTGCAGTGTTCTGTAGGAGCCCATAGGGTTTTAGTGAGGTTCCGTTGTGTTGCTAAGGGTCTTGTAGAGTGCTGTCGGGTCCTGGAGTATTCTGTAGGGTTCCAGAGGGGCTCGTAAGGTTCCGTCGAAATCTGTAGGGTTCCCTAGGGGCCCGTGGAGTCCCGTAGATTTCCGTAGGGACCTGTAGGGCTGTGTAAGTGCCCGCAGGGGTTGGTAGGAGCTTGTAGGGTGCCATATGTTTCCGGAGGGTTGTGTAGGGTTCCGTAGGGGCCGGTGGTGTTCCCTAGGGACCTGTAGAGTCTTGTATGGTTCCGTAGGGGCCTGTAGAGTCTCGTACAGTTCCGTAGGGTCCTGTAGGTTTCCATAAGCGCCCGCAGAGGTCTGAAGGGGCCCGTACTGTTCCGTAAGGATCCATAGGGCTCCGTAGAGCTTCGTAGGTTCCCTAGAGGCCTGTAGAGTACCGCAGGAGCCAGTAGTGTTCTGTAGGGGCCCGTAGGGTTCCTTCCATAGGGGCTGGCAGTGTTCCGTAAGGGCCTGTAGGGTTGTGTAAGTGCCCGCAGGAGTCTGTAGGAGTCTGTGGGATTCTGTAAGGTTCTGGAGGGTTCTGCAGGGTTCCGTAGGGGCCCGTAGAGTTCCGTAGTGGCTGGTAAAGTTCCGTAGGGCCCTGTGGGGTTCTGTATGGACCTGTAGGGTTCCGTAGGGGCCTGCAGGGTTCTGTAAGTGCCAGCAGGTGTCTGTAGGGTTCCGTAGGGGCCTGTGGTTTTCCGTAACTGCCTGCAAGGGTCTTTAGGCTTCCGTAGGGGCTGGTAGGGTTCCATAAAGTTCCGTGGGTTCCTGCAGAGTTCTGCAAGTGCCCGTAAGGGCCTGTAGGGGCCCACAGTGTTTCTGTCAGGTTCCGTAGGGGCCATAGGTTTCCGTAGTGGCTGGTAGTATTCCGTAGGGGTCTGTAGGGTTCCGTAGGCACCTGCAGTGTTCTGTAGGAGCCCATAGGGTTTTAGTGAGGTTCCGTTGTGTCGCTAAGGGTCTTGTAGAGTGCTGTCGGGTCCTGGAGTATTCTGTAGGGTTCCAGAGGGGCTCGTAGGGTTCCGTCAAGATCTGTAGGGTTCCCTAGGGGCCCGTAGAGTCCCGTAGATTTCCGTAGGGACCTGTAGGGTTGTGTAAGTGCCCGCAGGAGTCTGTAGGAGTCTGTGGGATTCTGTAAGGTTCCGGAGGGTTCTGCAGGGTTCCGTAGGGGCCCGTAGAGTTCCGTAGTGGCTGGTAAAGTTCCGTAGGGCCCTGTACCGTTCCGTAACTGCCTGCAAGGGTCTTTAGGCTTCCGTAGGGGCTGGTAGGGTTCCATAAAGTTCCGTGGGTTCCTGCAGAGTTCTGCAAGTGCCCGCAAGGGCCTGTAGGGGCCCACAGTGTTTCTGTCAGGTTCCGTAGAGTTCCGTAGGGGCCATAGGTTTCCGTAGTGGCTGGTAGTATTCCGTAGGGGTCTGTAGGGTTCCGTAGGCACCTGCAGTGTTCTGTAGGAGCCCATAGGGTTTTAGTGAGGTTCCGTTGTGTTGCTAAGGGTCTTGTAGAGTGCTGTCGGGTCCTGGGGTATTCTGTAGGGTTCCAGAGGGGCTCGTAACGTTCCGTCGAAATCTGTAGGCTTCCCTAGGGGCCCGTGGAGTCCCGTAGATTTCCGTAGGGACCTGTAGGGTTGTGTAAGTGCCCGCAGGGGTTGGTAGGAGCTTGTAGGGTGCCATATGTTTCCGGAGGGTTGTGTAGGGTTCCGTAGGGGCCGGTGGTGTTCCCAAGGGACCTGTAGAGTCTCGTACGGTTCCGTAGGGGCCTGTAGAGTCTCGTACAGTTCCGTAGGGTCCTGTAGGTTTCCATAAGCGCCCGCAGAGGTCTGAAGGGGCCCGTACTGTTCCGTAAGGATCCATAGGGTTCCGTAGAGCTTCGTAGGTTCCCTAGAGGCCTGTAGAGTACCGCAGGAGCCAGTAGTGTTCTGTAGGGGCCCGTAGGGTTCCTTCCATAGGGGCTGGCAGTGTTCCATAAGGGCCTGTAGGGTTGTGTAAGTGCCCGCAGGAGTCTGTAGGAGTCTGTGGGATTCTGTAAGGTTCCGGAGGGTTCTGCAGGGTTCCGTAGGGGCCCGTAGAGTTCCGTAGTGGCTGGTAAAGTTCCGTAGGGCCCTGTGGGGTTCTGTATGGACCTGTAGGGTTCCGTAGGGGCCTGCAGGGTTCTGTAAGTGCCAGCAGGTGTCTGTAGGGTTCCGTAGCGGTCTGTAGGGTTCCGTAGGCGCCTGCAGTGTTCTGTAGGAGCCCATAGGGTTTTAGTGAGGTTCCGTTGTGTCGCTAAGGGTCTTGTAGAGTGCTGTCGGGTCCTGGAGTATTCTGTAGGGTTCCAGAGGGGCTCGTAAGGTTCCGTCGAAATCTGTAGGGTTCCCTAGGGGCCCGTGGAGTCCCGTAGATTTCCGTAGGGACCTGTAGGGTTGTGTAAGTGCCCGCAGGAGTCTGTAGGAGTCTGTGGGATTCTGTAAGGTTCCGGAGGGTTCTGCAGGGTTCCGTAGGGGCCCGTAGAGTTCCGTAGTGGCTGGTAAAGTTCCGTAGGGCCCTGTACCGTTCCGTAACTGCCTGCAAGGGTCTTTAGGCTTCCGTAGGGGCTGGTAGGGTTCCATAAAGTTCCGTGGGTTCCTGCAGAGTTCTGCAAGTGCCCGCAAGGGCCTGTAGGGGCCCACAGTGTTTCTGTCAGGTTCCGTAGAGTTCCGTAGGGGCCATAGGTTTCCGTAGTGGCTGGTAGTATTCCGTAGGGGTCTGTAGGGTTCCGTAGGCACCTGCAGTGTTCTGTAGGAGCCCATAGGGTTTTAGTGAGGTTCCGTTGTGTTGCTAAGGGTCTTGTAGAGTGCTGTCGGGTCCTGGAGTATTCTGTAGGGTTCCAGAGGGGCTCGTAAGGTTCCGTCGAAATCTGTAGGGTTCCCTAGGGGCCCGTGGAGTCCCGTAGATTTCCGTAGGGACCTGTAGGGCTGTGTAAGTGCCCGCAGGGGTTGGTAGGAGCTTGTAGGGTGCCATATGTTTCCGGAGGGTTGTGTAGGGTTCCGTAGGGGCCGGTGATGTTCCCAAGGGACCTGTAGAGTCTCGTACGGTTCCGTAGGGGCCTGTAGAGTCTCGTACAGTTCCGTAGGGTCCTGTAGGTTTCCATAAGCGCCCGCAGAGGTCTGAAGGGGCCCGTACTGTTCCGTAAGGATCCATAGGGCTCCGTAGAGCTTCGTAGGTTCCTTAGAGGCCTGTAGAGTACCGCAGGAGCCAGTAGTGTTCTGTAGGGGCCCGTAGGGTTCCTTCCATAGGGGCTGGCAGTGTTCCGTAAGGGCCTGTAGGGTTGTGTAAGTGCCCGCAGGAGTCTGTGGGATTCTGTAAGGTTCCGGAGGGTTCTGCAGGGTTCCGTAGGGGCCCGTAGAGTTCCGTAGTGGCTGGTAAAGTTCCGTAGGGCCCTGTGGGGTTCTGTATGGACCTGTAGGGTTCCGTAGGGGCCTGCAGGGTTCTGTAAGTGCCAGCAGGTGTCTGTAGGGTTCCGTAGGGGCCTGTGGTTTTCCGTAACTGCCTGCAAGGGTCTTTAGGCTTCCGTAGGGGCTGGTAGGGTTCCATAAAGTTCCGTGGGTTCCTGCAGAGTTCTGCAAGTGCCCGTAAGGGCCTGTAGGGGCCCACAGTGTTTCTGTCAGGTTCCGTAGGGGCCATAGGTTTCCGTAGTGGCTGGTAGTATTCCGTAGGGGTCTGTAGGGTTCCGTAGGGGCCCGTAGAGTTCCGTAGTGGCTGGTAAAGTTCCGTAGGGCCCTGTGGGGTTCTGTATGGACCTGTAGGGTTCGGTAGGGGCCTGCAGGGTTCTGTAAGTGCCAGCAGGTGTCTGTAGGGTTCCGTAGCGGTCTGTAGGGTTCCGTAGGCACCTGCAGTGTTCTGTAGGAGCCCATAGGGTTTTAGTGAGGTTCCGTTGTGTCGCTAAGGGTCTTGTAGAGTGCTGTCGGGTCCTGGAGTATTCTGTAGGGTTCCAGAGGGGCTCGTAGGGTTCCGTCAAGATCTGTAGGGTTCCCTAGGGGCCCGTGGAGTCCCGTAGATTTCCGTAGGGACCTGTAGGGTTGTGTAAGTGCCCGCAGGAGTCTGTAGGAGTCTGTGGGATTCTGTAAGGTTCCGGAGGGTTCTGCAGGGTTCCGTAGGGGCCCGTAGAGTTCCGTAGTGGCTGGTAAAGTTCCGTAGGGCCCTGTGGGGTTCTGTATGGACCTGTAGGGTTCCGTAGGGGCCTGCAGGGTTCTGTAAGTGCCAGCAGGTGTCTGTAGGGTTCCGTAGCGGTCTGTAGGGTTCCGTAGGCGCCTGCAGTGTTCTGTAGGAGCCCATAGGGTTTTAGTGAGGTTCCGTTGTGTTGCTAAGGGTCTTGTAGAGTGCTGTCGGGTCCTGGAGTATTCTGTAGGGTTCCAGAGGGGCTCGTAGGGTTCCGTCGAAATCTGTAGGGTTCCCTAGGGGCCCGTAGAGTCCCGTAGATTTCCGTAGGGGCCTATAGGGTTGTGTAAGTGCCCGCAGGAGTCTGTAGGAGTCTGTGGGATTCTGTAAGGTTCCGGAGGGTTCTGCAGGGTTCCGTAGGGGCGCGTAGAGTTCCGTAGTGGCTGGTAAAGTTCCGTAGGGCCCTGTACCGTTCCGTAACTGCCTGCAAGGGTCTTTAGGCTTCCGTAGGGGCTGGTAGGGTTCCATAAAGTTCCGTGGGTTCCTGCAGAGTTCTGCAAGTGCCCGCAAGGGCCTGTAGGGGCCCACAGTGTTTCTGTCAGGTTCCGTAGAGTTCTGTAGGGGCCATAGGTTTCCGTAGTGGCTGGTAGTATTCCGTAGGGGTCTGTAGGGTTCCGTAGGCACCTGCAGTGTTCTGTAGGAGCCCATAGGGTTTTAGTGAGGTTCCGTTGTGTTGCTAAGGGTCTTGTAGAGTGCTGTCGGGTCCTGGAGTATTCTGTAGGGTTCCAGAGGGGCTCGTAAGGTTCCGTCGAAATCTGTAGGCTTCCCTAGGGGCCCGTGGAGTCCCGTAGATTTCCGTAGGGACCTGTAGGGTTGTGTAAGTGCCCGCAGGGGTTGGTAGGAGCTTGTAGGGTGCCATATGTTTCCGGAGGGTTGTGTAGGGTTCCGTAGGGGCCGGTGATGTTCCCAAGGGACCTGTAGAGTCTCGTACGGTTCCGTAGGGGCCTGTAGAGTCTCGTACAGTTCCGTAGGGTCCTGTAGGTTTCCATAAGCGCCCGCAGAGGTCTGAAGGGGCCCGTACTGTTCCGTAAGGATCCATAGGGCTCCGTAGAGCTTCGTAGGTTCCCTAGAGGCCTGTAGAGTACCGCAGGAGCCAGTAGTGTTCTGTAGGGGCCCGTAGGGTTCCTTCCATAGGGGCTGGCAGTGTTCCGTAAGGGCCTGTAGGGTTGTGTAAGTGCCCGCAGGAGTCTGTGGGATTCTGTAAGGTTCCGGAGGGTTCTGCAGGGTTCCGTAGGGGCCCGTAGAGTTCCGTAGTGGCTGGTAAAGTTCCGTAGGGCCCTGTGGGGTTCTGTATGGACCTGTAGGGTTCCGTAGGGGCCTGCAGGGTTCTGTAAGTGCCAGCAGGTGTCTGTAGGGTTCCGTAGCGGTCTGTAGGGTTCCGTAGGCGCCTGCAGTGTTCTGTAGGAGCCCATAGGGTTTTAGTGAGGTTCCGTTGTGTTGCTAAGGGTCTTGTAGAGTGCTGTCGGGTCCTGGAGTATTCTGTAGGGTTCCAGAGGGGCTCGTAGGGTTCCGTCGAAATCTGTAGGGTTCCCTAGGGGCCCGTAGAGTCCCGTAGATTTCCGTAGGGGCCTATAGGGTTGTGTAAGTGCCCGCAGGAGTCTGTAGGAGTCTGTGGGATTCTGTAAGGTTCCGGAGGGTTCTGCAGGGTTCCGTAGGGGCGCGTAGAGTTCCGTAGTGGCTGGTAAAGTTCCGTAGGGCCCTGTACCGTTCCGTAACTGCCTGCAAGGGTCTTTAGGCTTCCGTAGGGGCTGGTAGGGTTCCATAAAGTTCCGTGGGTTCCTGCAGAGTTCTGCAAGTGCCCGCAAGGGCCTGTAGGGGCCCACAGTGTTTCTGTCAGGTTCCGTAGAGTTCTGTAGGGGCCATAGGTTTCCGTAGTGGCTGGTAGTATTCCGTAGGGGTCTGTAGGGTTCCGTAGGCACCTGCAGTGTTCTGTAGGAGCCCATAGGGTTTTAGTGAGGTTCCGTTGTGTTGCTAAGGGTCTTGTAGAGTGCTGTCGGGTCCTGGAGTATTCTGTAGGGTTCCAGAGGGGCTCGTAAGGTTCCGTCGAAATCTGTAGGGTTCCCTAGGGGCCCGTGGAGTCCCGTAGATTTCCGTAGGGACCTGTAGGGTTGTGTAAGTGCCCGCAGGGGTTGGTAGGAGCTTGTAGGGTGCCATATGTTTCCGGAGGGTTGTGTAGGGTTCCGTAGGGGCCGGTGATGTTCCCAAGGGACCTGTAGAGTCTCGTACGGTTCCGTAGGGGCCTGTAGAGTCTCGTACAGTTCCGTAGGGTCCTGTAGGTTTCCATAAGCGCCCGCAGAGGTCTGAAGGGGCCCGTACTGTTCCGTAAGGATCCATAGGGCTCCGTAGAGCTTCGTAGGTTCCTTAGAGGCCTGTAGAGTACCGCAGGAGCCAGTAGTGTTCTGTAGGGGCCCGTAGGGTTCCTTCCATAGGGGCTGGCAGTGTTCCGTAAGGGCCTGTAGGGTTGTGTAAGTGCCCGCAGGAGTCTGTGGGATTCTGTAAGGTTCCGGAGGGTTCTGCAGGGTTCCGTAGGGGCCCGTAGAGTTCCGTAGTGGCTGGTAAAGTTCCGTAGGGCCCTGTGGGGTTCTGTATGGACCTGTAGGGTTCCGTAGGGGCCTGCAGGGTTCTGTAAGTGCCAGCAGGTGTCTGTAGGGTTCCGTAGGGGCCTGTGGTTTTCCGTAACTGCCTGCAAGGGTCTTTAGGCTTCCGTAGGGGCTGGTAGGGTTCCATAAAGTTCCGTGGGTTCCTGCAGAGTTCTGCAAGTGCCCGTAAGGGCCTGTAGGGGCCCACAGTGTTTCTGTCAGGTTCCGTAGGGGCCATAGGTTTCCGTAGTGGCTGGTAGTATTCCGTAGGGGTCTGTAGGGTTCCGTAGGGGCCCGTAGAGTTCCGTAGTGGCTGGTAAAGTTCCGTAGGGCCCTGTGGGGTTCTGTATGGACCTGTAGGGTTCCGTAGGGGCCTGCAGGGTTCTGTAAGTGCCAGCAGGTGTCTGTAGGGTTCCGTAGCGGTCTGTAGGGTTCCGTAGGCGCCTGCAGTGTTCTGTAGGAGCCCATAGGGTTTTAGTGAGGTTCCGTTGTGTTGCTAAGGGTCTTGTAGAGTGCTGTCGGGTCCTGGAGTATTCTGTAGGGTTCCAGAGGGGCTCGTAGGGTTCCGTCGAAATCTGTAGGGTTCCCTAGGGGCCCGTAGAGTCCCGTAGATTTCCGTAGGGGCCTATAGGGTTGTGTAAGTGCCCGCAGGAGTCTGTAGGAGTCTGTGGGATTCTGTAAGGTTCCGGAGGGTTCTGCAGGGTTCCGTAGGGGCGCGTAGAGTTCCGTAGTGGCTGGTAAAGTTCCGTAGGGCCCTGTACCGTTCCGTAACTGCCTGCAAGGGTCTTTAGGCTTCCGTAGGGGCTGGTAGGGTTCCATAAAGTTCCGTGGGTTCCTGCAGAGTTCTGCAAGTGCCCGCAAGGGCCTGTAGGGGCCCACAGTGTTTCTGTCAGGTTCCGTAGAGTTCCGTAGGGGCCATAGGTTTCCGTAGTGGCTGGTAGTATTCCGTAGGGGTCTGTAGGGTTCCGTAGGCACCTGCAGTGTTCTGTAGGAGCCCATAGGGTTTTAGTGAGGTTCCGTTGTGTTGCTAAGGGTCTTGTAGAGTGCTGTCGGGTCCTGGAGTATTCTGTAGGGTTCCAGAGGGGCTCGTAAGGTTCCGTCGAAATCTGTAGGGTTCCCTAGGGGCCCGTGGAGTCCCGTAGATTTCCGTAGGGACCTGTAGGGCTGTGTAAGTGCCCGCAGGGGTTGGTAGGAGCTTGTAGGGTGCCATATGTTTCCGGAGGGTTGTGTAGGGTTCCGTAGGGGCCGGTGATGTTCCCAAGGGACCTGTAGAGTCTCGTACGGTTCCGTAGGGGCCTGTAGAGTCTCGTACAGTTCCGTAGGGTCCTGTAGGTTTCCATAAGCGCCCGCAGAGGTCTGAAGGGGCCCGTACTGTTCCGTAAGGATCCATAGGGCTCCGTAGAGCTTCGTAGGTTCCTTAGAGGCCTGTAGAGTACCGCAGGAGCCAGTAGTGTTCTGTAGGGGCCCGTAGGGTTCCTTCCATAGGGGCTGGCAGTGTTCCGTAAGGGCCTGTAGGGTTGTGTAAGTGCCCGCAGGAGTCTGTGGGATTCTGTAAGGTTCCGGAGGGTTCTGCAGGGTTCCGTAGGGGCCCGTAGAGTTCCGTAGTGGCTGGTAAAGTTCCGTAGGGCCCTGTGGGGTTCTGTATGGACCTGTAGGGTTCCGTAGGGGCCTGCAGGGTTCTGTAAGTGCCAGCAGGTGTCTGTAGGGTTCCGTAGGGGCCTGTGGTTTTCCGTAACTGCCTGCAAGGGTCTTTAGGCTTCCGTAGGGGCTGGTAGGGTTCCATAAAGTTCCGTGGGTTCCTGCAGAGTTCTGCAAGTGCCCGTAAGGGCCTGTAGGGGCCCACAGTGTTTCTGTCAGGTTCCGTAGGGGCCATAGGTTTCCGTAGTGGCTGGTAGTATTCCGTAGGGGTCTGTAGGGTTCCGTAGGGGCCCGTAGAGTTCCGTAGTGGCTGGTAAAGTTCCGTAGGGCCCTGTGGGGTTCTGTATGGACCTGTAGGGTTCCGTAGGGGCCTGCAGGGTTCTGTAAGTGCCAGCAGGTGTCTGTAGGGTTCCGTAGCGGTCTGTAGGGTTCCGTAGGCGCCTGCAGTGTTCTGTAGGAGCCCATAGGGTTTTAGTGAGGTTCCGTTGTGTTGCTAAGGGTCTTGTAGAGTGCTGTCGGGTCCTGGAGTATTCTGTAGGGTTCCAGAGGGGCTCGTAGGGTTCCGTCGAAATCTGTAGGGTTCCCTAGGGGCCCGTAGAGTCCCGTAGATTTCCGTAGGGGCCTATAGGGTTGTGTAAGTGCCCGCAGGAGTCTGTAGGAGTCTGTGGGATTCTGTAAGGTTCCGGAGCGTTCTGCAGGGTTCCGTAGGGGCGCGTAGAGTTCCGTAGTGGCTGGTAAAGTTCCGTAGGGCCCTGTACCGTTCCGTAACTGCCTGCAAGGGTCTTTAGGCTTCCGTAGGGGCTGGTAGGGTTCCATAAAGTTCCGTGGGTTCCTGCAGAGTTCTGCAAGTGCCCGCAAGGGCCTGTAGGGGCCCACAGTGTTTCTGTCAGGTTCCGTAGAGTTCCGTAGGGGCCATAGGTTTCCGTAGTGGCTGGTAGTATTCCGTAGGGGTCTGTAGGGTTCCGTAGGCACCTGCAGTGTTCTGTAGGAGCCCATAGGGTTTTAGTGAGGTTCCGTTGTGTTGCTAAGGGTCTTGTAGAGTGCTGTCGGGTCCTGGAGTATTCTGTAGGGTTCCAGAGGGGCTCGTAAGGTTCCGTCGAAATCTGTAGGGTTCCCTAGGGGCCCGTGGAGTCCCGTAGATTTCCGTAGGGACCTGTAGGGCTGTGTAAGTGCCCGCAGGGGTTGGTAGGAGCTTGTAGGGTGCCATATGTTTCCGGAGGGTTGTGTAGGGTTCCGTAGGGGCCGGTGATGTTCCCAAGGGACCTGTAGAGTCTCGTACGGTTCCGTAGGGGCCTGTAGAGTCTCGTACAGTTCCGTAGGGTCCTGTAGGTTTCCATAAGCGCCCGCAGAGGTCTGAAGGGGCCCGTACTGTTCCGTAAGGATCCATAGGGCTCCGTAGAGCTTCGTAGGTTCCCTAGAGGCCTGTAGAGTACCGCAGGAGCCAGTAGTGTTCTGTAGGGGCCCGTAGGGTTCCTTCCATAGGGGCTGGCAGTGTTCCGTAAGGGCCTGTAGGGTTGTGTAAGTGCCCGCAGGAGTCTGTAGGAGTCTGTGGGATTCTGTAAGGTTCCGGAGGGTTCTGCAGGGTTCCGTAGGGGCCCGTAGAGTTCCGTAGTGGCTGGTAAAGTTCTGTAGGGCCCTGTGGGGTTCTGTATGGACCTGTAGGGTTCCGTAGGGGCCTGCAGGGTTCTGTAAGTGCCAGCAGGTGTCTGTAGGGTTCCGTAGGCGCCTGCAGTGTTCTGTAGGAGCCCATAGGGTTTTAGTGAGGTTCCGTTGTGTCGCTAAGGGTCTTGTAGAGTGCTGTCGGGTCCTGGAGTATTCTGTAGGGTTCCAGAGGGGCTCGTAGGGTTCCGTCAAGATCTGTAGGGTTCCCTAGGGGCCCGTGGAGTCCCGTAGATTTCCGTAGGGACCTGTAGGGTTGTGTAAGTGCCCGCAGGAGTCTGTAGGAGTCTGTGGGATTCTGCAAGGTTCCGGAGGGTTCTGCAGGGTTCCGTAGGGGCCCGTAGAGTTCCGTAGTGGCTGGTAAAGTTCCGTAGGGCCCTGTACCGTTCCGTAACTGCCTGCAAGGGTCTTTAGGCTTCCGTAGGGGCTGGTAGGGTTCCATAAAGTTCCGTGGGTTCCTGCAGAGTTCTGCAAGTGCCCGTAAGGGCCTGTAGGGGCCCACAGTGTTTCTGTCAGGTTCCGTAGGGGCCATAGGTTTCCGTAGTGGCTGGTAGTATTCCGTAGGGGTCTGTAGGGTTCCGTAGGGGCCCGTAGAGTTCCGTAGTGGCTGGTAAAGTTCCGTAGGGCCCTGTGGGGTTCTGTATGGACCTGTAGGGTTCCGTAGGGGCCTGCAGGGTTCTGTAAGTGCCAGCAGGTGTCTGTAGGGTTCCGTAGCGGTCTGTAGGGTTCCGTAGGCGCCTGCAGTGTTCTGTAGGAGCCCATAGGGTTTTAGTGAGGTTCCGTTGTGTTGCTAAGGGTCTTGTAGAGTGCCGTCGGGTCCTGGAGTATTCTGTAGGGTTCCAGAGGGGCTCGTAGGGTTCCGTCGAAATCTGTAGGGTTCCCTAGGGGCCCGTAGAGTCCCGTAGATTTCCGTAGGGGCCTATAGGGTTGTGTAAGTGCCCGCAGGAGTCTGTAGGAGTCTGTGGGATTCTGTAAGGTTCCGGAGGGTTCTGCAGGGTTCCGTAGGCGCGCGTAGAGTTCCGTAGTGGCTGGTAAAGTTCCGTAGGGCCCTGTACCGTTCCGTAACTGCCTGCAAGGGTCTTTAGGCTTCCGTAGGGGCTGGTAGGGTTCCATAAAGTTCCGTGGGTTCCTGCAGAGTTCTGCAAGTGCCCGCAAGGGCCTGTAGGGGCCCACAGTGTTTCTGTCAGGTTCCGTAGAGTTCCGTAGGGGCCATAGGTTTCCGTAGTGGCTGGTAGTATTCCGTAGGGGTCTGTAGGGTTCCGTAGGCACCTGCAGTGTTCTGTAGGAGCCCATAGGGTTTTAGTGAGGTTCCATTGTGTGGCTAAGGGTCTTGTAGAGTGCTGTCGGGTCCTGGAGTATTCTGTAGGGTTCCAGAGGGGCTCGTAGGGTTCCGTCAAGATCTGTAGGGTTCCCTAGGGGCCCGTAGAGTCCCGTAGATTTCCGTAGGGACCTGTAGGGTTGTGTAAGTGCCCGCAGGGGTTGGTAGGAGCTTGTAGGGTTCCATAAGTTTCCAGAGGGTTGTGTAGGGTTCCGTAGGGGCCGGTGGTGTTCCCTAGGGGCCTGTAGAGTCTCATACGGTTCCGTAGGTGCCTGTAGAGTCTCGTACAGTTCCGTAGGGTCCTGTAGGTTTCCATAAGTGCCCGCAGAGGTCTGAAGGGGCCCGTACTGTTCCGTAAGGATCCATAGGGTTCCGTAGAGCTTCGTAGGTTCCCTAGAGGCCTGTAGAGTACCGCAGGAGCCAGTAGTGTTCTGTAGGGGCCCGTAGGGTTCCTTCCATAGGGGCTGGCAGTGTTCCGTAAGGGCCTGTAGGGTTGTGTAAGTGCCCGCAGGAGTCTGTAGGAGTCTGTGGGATTCTGTAAGGTTCCGGAGGGTTCTGCAGGGTTCCGTAGGGGCCCGTAGAGTTCCGTAGTGGCTGGTAAAGTTCCGTAGGGCCCTGTGGGGTTCTGTATGGACCTGTAGGGTTCCGTAGGGGCCTGCAGGGTTCTGTAAGTGCCAGCAGGTGTCTGTAGGGTTCCGTAGCGGTCTGTAGGGTTCCGTAGGCGCCTGCAGTGTTCTGTAGGAGCCCATAGGGTTTTAGTGAGGTTCCATTGTGTCGCTAAGGGTCTTGTAGAGTGCTGTCGGGTCCTGGAGTATTCTGTAGGGTTCCAGAGGGGCTCGTAGGGTTCCGTCAAGATCTGTAGGGTTCCCTAGGGGCCCGTAGAGTCCCGTAGATTTCCGTAGGGACCTGTAGGGTTGTGTAAGTGCCCGCAGGGGTTGGTAGGAGCTTGTAGGGTGCCATATGTTTCCGGAGGGTTGTGTAGGGTTCCGTAGGGGCCGGTGATGTTCCCAAGGGACCTGTAGAGTCTCGTACGGTTCCGTAGGGGCCTGTAGAGTCTCGTACAGTTCCGTAGGGTCCTGTAGGTTTCCATAAGCGCCCGCAGAGGTCTGAAGGGGCCCGTACTGTTCCGTAAGGATCCATAGGGTTCCGTAGAGCTTCGTAGGTTCCCTAGAGGCCTGTAGAGTACCGCAGGAGCCAGTAGTGTTCTGTAGGGGCCCGTAGGGTTCCTTCCATAGGGGCTGGCAGTGTTCCGTAAGGGCCTGTAGGGTTGTGTAAGTGCCCGCAGGAGTCTGTGGGATTCTGTAAGGTTCCGGAGGGCTCTGCAGGGTTCCGTAGGGGCCCGTAGAGTTCCGTAGTGGCTGGTAAAGTTCCGTAGGGCCCTGTGGGGTTCTGTATGGACCTGTAGGGTTCCGTAGGGGCCTGCAGGGTTCTGTAAGTGCCAGCAGGTGTCTGTAGGGTTCCGTAGGGGTCTGTAGGGTTCCGTAGGCGCCTGCAGTGTTCTGTAGGAGCTTATAGGGTTTTAGTGAGGTTCCGTTGTGTCGCTAAGGGTCTTGTAGAGTGCTGTCGGGTCCTGGAGTATTCTGTAGGGTTCCAGAGGGGCTCGTAGGGTTCCGTCAATATCTGTAGGGTTCCCTAGGGGCCCGTGGAGTCCCGTAGATTTCCGTAGGGACCTGTAGGGTTGTGTAAGTGCCCGCAGGAGTCTGTAGGAGTCTGTGGGATTCTGTAAGGTTCCGGAGGGTTCTGCAGGGTTCCGTAGGGGCCCGTAGAGTTCCGTAGTGGCTGGTAAAGTTCCGTAGGGCCCTGTGGGGTTCTGTATGGACCTGTAGGGTTCCGTAGGGGCCTGCAGGGTTCTGTAAGTGACAGCAGGTGTCTGTAGGGTTCCGTAGGGGCCTGTGGTTTTCCGTAACTGCCTGCAAGGGTCTTTAGGCTTCCGTAGGGGCTGGTAGGGTTCCATAAAGTTCCGTGGGTTCCTGCAGAGTTCTGCAAGTGCCCGTAAGGGCCTGTAGGGGCCCACAGTGTTTCTGTCAGGTTCCGTAGAGTTCCGTAGGGGCCATAGGTTTCCGTAGTGGCTGGTAGTATTCCGTAGGGGTCTGTAGGGTTCCGTAGGCACCTGCAGTGTTCTGTAGGAGCCCATAGGGTTTTAGTGAGGTTCCGTTGTGTTGCTAAGGGTCTTGTAGAGTGCTGTCGGGTCCTGGAGTATTCTGTAGGGTTCCAGAGGGGCTCGTAACGTTCCGTCGAAATCTGTAGGCTTCCCTAGGGGCCCGTGGAGTCCCGTAGATTTCCGTAGGGACCTGTAGGGTTGTGTAAGTGCCCGCAGGGGTTGGTAGGAGCTTGTAGGGTGCCATATGTTTCCGGAGGGTTGTGTAGGGTTCCGTAGGGGCCGGTGGTGTTCCCTAGGGACCTGTAGAGTCTCGTACGGTTCCGTAGGGGCCTGTAGAGTCTCGTACAGTTCCGTAGGGTCCTGTAGGTTTCCATAAGCGCCCGCAGAGGTCTGAAGGGGCCCGTACTGTTCCGTAAGGATCCATAGGGTTCCGTAGAGCTTCGTAGGTTCCCTAGAGGCCTGTAGAGTACCGCAGGAGCCAGTAGTGTTCTGTAGAGGCCCGTAGGGTTCCTTCCGTAGGGGCTGGCAGTGTTCCGTAAGGGCCTGTAGGGTTGTGTAAGTGCCCGCAGGAGTCTGTAGGAGTCTGTGGGATTCTGTAAGGTTCCGGAGGGTTCTGCAGGGTTCTGTAGGGGCCCGTAGAGTTCCGTAGTGGCTGGTAAAGTTCCGTAGGGCCCTGTGCGGTTCTGTATGGACCTGTAGGGTTCCGTAGGGGCCTGCAGGGTTCTGTAAGTGCCAGCAGGTGTCTGTAGGGTTCCGTAGGGGTCTGTAGGGTTCCGTAGGCGCCTGCAGTGTTCTGTAGGAGCCCATAGGGTTTTAGTGAGGTTCCGTTGTGTCGCTAAGGGTCTTGTAGAGTGCTGTCGGGTCCTGGAGTATTCTGTAGGGTTCCAGAGGGGATCGTAGGGTTCCGTCAAGATCTGTAGGGTTCCCTAGGGGCCCGTGGAGTCCCGTAGATTTCCGTAGGGACCTGTAGGGTTGTGTAAGTGCCCGCAGGAGTCTGTAGGAGTCTGTGGGATTCTGTAAGGTTCCGGAGGGTTCTGCAGGGTTCCGTAGGGGCCCGTAGAGTTCCGTAGTGGCTGGTAAAGTTCCGTAGGGCCCTGTGGGGTTCTGTATGGACCTGTAGGGTTCCGTAGGGGCCTGCAGGGTTCTGTAAGTGCCAGCAGGTGTCTGTAGGGTTCCGTAGGGGTCTGTAGGGTTCCGTAGGCACCTGCAGTGTTCTGTAGGAGCCCATAGGGTTTTAGTGAGGTTCCGTTGTGTCGCTAAGGGTCTTGTAGAGTGCTGTCGGGTCCTGGAGTATTCTGTAGGGTTCCAGAGGGGCTCGTAGGGTTCCGTCAAGATCTGTAGGGTTCCCTAGGGGCCCGTAGAGTCCCGTAGATTTCCGTAGGGGCCTATAGGGTTGTGTAAGTGCCCACAGGAGTCTGTAGGAGTCTGTGGGATTCTGTAAGGTTCCGGAGGGTTCTGCAGGGTTCCGTAGGGGCGCGTAGAGTTCCGTAGTGGCTGGTAAAGTTCCGTAGGGCCCTGTACCGTTCCGTAACTGCCTGCAAGGGTCTTTAGGCTTCCGTAGGGGCTGGTAGGGTTCCATAAAGTACCGTGGGTTCCTGCAGAGTTCTGCAAGTGCCCGTAAGGGCCTGTAGGGGCCCACAGTGTTTCTGTCAGGTTCCGTAGGGGCCATAGGTTTCCGTAGTGGCTGGTAGTATTCCGTAGGGGTCTGTAGGGTTCCGTAGGCACCTGCAGTGTTCTGTAGGAGCCCATAAGGTTTTAGTGAGGTTCCGTTGTGTTGCTAAGGGTCTTGTAGAGTGCTGTCGGGTCCTGGAGTATTCTGTAGGGTTCCAGAGGGGCTCGTAGGGTTCCGTCAAGATCTGTAGGGTTCCCTAGGGGCCCGTAGAGTCCCGTAGATTTCCGTAGGGACCTGTAGGGTTGTGTAAGTGCCCGCAGGGGTTGGTAGGAGCTTGTAGGGTGCCATATGTTTCCGGAGGGTTGTGTAGGGTTCCGTAGGGGCCGGTGATGTTCCCAAGGGACCTGTAGAGTCTCGTACGGTTCCGTAGGGGCCTGTAGAGTCTCGTACAGTTCCGTAGGGTCCTGTAGGTTTCCATAAGCGCCCGCAGAGGTCTGAAGGGGCCCGTACTGTTCCGTAAGGATCCATAGGGTTCCGTAGAGCTTCGTAGGTTCCCTAGAGGCCTGTAGAGTACCGCAGGAGCCAGTAGTGTTCTGTAGGGGCCCGTAGGGTTCCTTCCATAGGGGCTGGCAGTGTTCCGTAAGGGCCTGTAGGGTTGTGTAAGTGCCCGCAGGAGTCTGTAGGAGTCTGTGGGATTCTGTAAGGTTCCGGAGGGTTCTGCAGGGTTCCGTAGGGGCCCGTAGAGTTCCATAGTGGCTGGTAAAGTTCCGTAGGGCCCTGTGGGGTTCTGTATGGACCTGTAGGGTTCCGTAGGGGCCTGCAGGGTTCTGTAAGTGCCAGCAGGTGTCTGTAGGGTTCCGTAGCGGTCTGTAGGGTTCCGTAGGCACCTGCAGTGTTCTGTAGGAGCCCATAGGGTTTTAGTGAGGTTCCATTGTGTCGCTAAGGGTCTTGTAGAGTGCTGTCGGGTCCTGGAGTATTCTGTAGGGTTCCAGAGGGGCTCGTAGGGTTCCGTCAAGATCTGTAGGGTTCCCTAGGGGCCCGTGGAGTCCCGTAGATTTCCGTAGGGACCTGTAGGGTTGTGTAAGTGCCCGCAGGGGTTGGTAGGAGCTTGTAGGGTTCCATAAGTTTCCAGAGGGTTCTGTAGGGTTCCGTAGGGGCCGGTGGTGTTCCCTAGGGACCTGTAGAGTCTCATACGGTTCCGTAGGGGCCTGTAGAGTCTCGTACAGTTCCGTAGGGTCCGGTAGCTTTCCATAAGCGCCCGCAGAGGTCTGAAGGGGCCCGTACTGTTCCGTAAGGATCCATAGGGTTCCGTAGAGCTTCGTAGGTTCCCTAGAGGCCTGTAGAGTACCGCAGGAGCCAGTAGTGTTCTGTAGGGGCCCGTAGGGTTCCTTCCATAGGGGCTGGCAGTGTTCCGTAAGGGCCTGTAGTATTGTGTAAGTGCCCGCAGGAGTCTGTAGGAGTCTGTGGGATTCTGTAAGGTTCCGGAGGGTTCTGCAGGGTTCCGTAGGGGCGCGTAGAGTTCCGTAGTGGCTGGTAAAGTTCCGTAGGGCCCTGTACCGTTCCGTAACTGCCTGCAAGGGTCTTTAGGCTTCCGTAGGGGCTGGTAGGGTTCCATAAAGTTCCGTGGGTTCCTGCAGAGTTCTGCAAGTGCCCGCAAGGGCCTGTAGGGGCCCACAGTGTTTCTGTCAGGTTCCGTAGAGTTCCGTAGGGGCCATAGGTTTCCGTAGTGGCTGGTAGTATTCCGTAGGGGTCTGTAGGGTTCCGTAGGCACCTGCAGTGTTCTGTAGGAGCCCATAGGGTTTTAGTGAGGTTCCGTTGTGTCGCTAAGGGTCTTGTAGAGTGCTGTCGGGTCCTGGAGTATTCTGTAGGGTTCCAGAGGGGCTCGTAGGGTTCCGTCAAGATCTGTAGGGTTCCCTAGGGGCCCATAGAGTCCCGTAGATTTCCGTAGGGACCTGTAGGGTTGTGTAAGTGCCCGCAGGAGTCTGTAGGAGTCTGTGGGATTCTGTAAGGTTCCGGAGGGTTCTGCAGGGTTCCGTAGGGGCGCGTAGAGTTCCGTAGTGGCTGGTAAAGTTCCGTAGGGCCCTGTGGGGTTCTGTACGGACCTGTAGGGTTCCGTAGGGGCCTGCAGGGTTCTGTAAGTGCCAGCAGGTGTCTGTAGGGTTCCGTAGGGGCCTGTGGTTTTCCGTAACTGCCTGCAAGGGTCTTTAGGCTTCCGTAGGGGCTGGTAGGGTTCCATAAAGTTCCGTGGGTTCCTGCAGAGTTCTGCAAGTGCCCGTAAGGGCCTGTAGGGGCCCACAGTGTTTCTGTCAGGTTCCGTAGAGTTCCGTAGGGGCCATAGGTTTCCGTAGTGGCTGGTAGTATTCCGTAGGGGTCTGTAGGGTTCCGTAGGCACCTGCAGTGTTCTGTAGGAGCCCATAGGGTTTTAGTGAGGTTCCGTTGTGTTGCTAAGGGTCTTGTAGAGTGCTGTCGGGTCCTGGAGTATTCTGTAGGGTTCCAGAGGGGCTCGTAGGGTTCCGTCAAGATCTGTAGGGTTCCCTAGGGGCCCGTGGAGTCCCGTAGATTTCCGTAGGGACCTGTAGGGTTGTGTAAGTGCCCGCAGGGGTTGGTAGGAGCTTGTAGGGTTCCATATGTTTCCGGAGGGTTGTGTAGGGTTCCGTAGGGGCCGGTGGTGTTCCCTAGGGGCCTGTAGAGTCTCATACGGTTCCGTAGGGGCCTGTAGAGTCTCGTACAGTTCCGTAGGGTCCGGTAGGTTTCCATAAGCGCCCGCAGAGGTCTGAAGGGGCCCGTACTGTTCCGTAAGGATCCATAGGGTTCCGTAGAGCTTCGTAGGTTCCCTAGAGGCCTGTAGAGTACCGCAGGAGCCAGTAGTGTTCTGTAGGGGCCCGTAGGGTTCCTTCCATAGGGGCTGGCAGTGTTCCGTAAGGGCCTGTAGGGTTGTGTAAGTGCCCGCAGGAGTCTGTGGGATTCTGTAAGGTTCCGGAGGGCTCTGCAGGGTTCCGTAGGGGCCCGTAGAGTTCCGTAGTGGCTGGTAAAGTTCCGTAGGGCCCTGTGGGGTTCTGTATGGACCTGTAGGGTTCCGTAGGGGCCTGCAGGGTTCTGTAAGTGCCAGCAGGTGTCTGTAGGGTTCCGTAGGGGTCTGTAGGGTTCCGTAGGCGCCTGCAGTGTTCTGTAGGAGCTTATAGGGTTTTAGTGAGGTTCCGTTGTGTCGCTAAGGGTCTTGTAGAGTGCTGTCGGGTCCTGGAGTATTCTGTAGGGTTCCAGAGGGGCTCGTAGGGTTCCGTCAAGATCTGTAGGGTTCCCTAGGGGCCCGTGGAGTCCCGTAGATTTCCGTAGGGACCTGTAGGGTTGTGTAAGTGCCCGCAGGAGTCTGTAGGAGTCTGTGGGATTCTGTAAGGTTCCGGAGGGTTCTGCAGGGTTCCGTAGGGGCCCGTAGAGTTCCGTAGTGGCTGGTAAAGTTCCGTAGGGCCCTGTGGGGTTCTGTATGGACCTGTAGGGTTCCGTAGGGGCCTGCAGGGTTCTGTAAGTGACAGCAGGTGTCTGTAGGGTTCCGTAGGGGCCTGTGGTTTTCCGTAACTGCCTGCAAGGGTCTTTAGGCTTCCGTAGGGGCTGGTAGGGTTCCATAAAGTTCCGTGGGTTCCTGCAGAGTTCTGCAAGTGCCCGTAAGGGCCTGTAGGGGCCCACAGTGTTTCTGTTAGGTTCTGTAGAGTTCCGTAGGGGCCATAGGTTTCCGTAGTGGCTGGTAGTATTCCGTAGGGGTCTGTAGGGTTCCGTAGGCACCTGCAGTGTTCTGTAGGAGCCCATAGGGTTTTAGTGAGGTTCCGTTGTGTTGCTAAGGGTCTTGTAGAGTGCTGTCGGGTCCTGGAGTATTCTGTAGGGTTCCAGAGGGGCTCGTAGGGTTCCGTCAAGATCTGTAGGGTTCCCTAGGGGCCCGTGGAGTCCCGTAGATTTCCGTAGGGACCTGTAGGGTTGTGTAAGTGCCCGCAGGGGTTGGTAGGAGCTTGTAGGGTTCCATATGTTTCCGGAGGGTTGTGTAGGGTTCCGTAGGGGCCGGTGGTGTTCCCTAGGGACCTGTAGAGTCTCGTACGGTTCCGTAGGGGCCTGTAGAGTCTCGTACAGTTCCGTAGGGTCCTGTAGGTTTCCATAAGCGCCCGCAGAGGTCTGAAGGGGCCCGTACTGTTCCGTAAGGATCCATAGGGTTCCGTAGAGCTTCGTAGGTTCCCTAGAGGCCTGTAGAGTACCGCAGGAGCCAGTAGTGTTCTGTAGGGGCCCGTAGGGTTCCTTCCATAGGGGCTGGCAGTGTTCCGTAAGGGCCTGTAGGGTTGTGTAAGTGCCCGCAGGAGTCTGTAGGAGTCTGTGGGATTCTGTAAGGTTCCGGAGGGTTCTGCAGGGTTCCGTAGGGGCCCGTAGAGTTCCGTAGTGGCTGGTAAAGTTCCGTAGGGCCCTGTGGGGTTCTGTATGGACCTGTAGGGTTCCGTAGGGGCCTGCAGGGTTCTGTAAGTGCCAGCAGGTGTCTGTAGGGTTCCGTAGCGGTCTGTAGGGTTCCGTAGGCGCCTGCAGTGTTCTGTAGGAGCCCATAGGGTTTTAGTGAGGTTCCATTGTGTCGCTAAGGGTCTTGTAGAGTGCTGTCGGGTCCTGGAGTATTCTGTAGGGTTCCAGAGGGGCTCGTAGGGTTCCGTCAAGATCTGTAGGGTTCCCTAGGGGCCCGTAGAGTCCCGTAGATTTCCGTAGGGACCTGTAGGGTTGTGTAAGTGCCCGCAGGGGTTGGTAGGAGCTTGTAGGGTGCCATATGTTTCCGGAGGGTTGTGTAGGGTTCCGTAGGGGCCGGTGATGTTCCCAAGGGACCTGTAGAGTCTCGTACGGTTCCGTAGGGGCCTGTAGAGTCTCGTACAGTTCCGTAGGGTCCTGTAGGTTTCCATAAGCGCCCGCAGAGGTCTGAAGGGGCCCGTACTGTTCCGTAAGGATCCATTGGGTTCCGTAGAACTTCGTAGGTTCCCTAGAGGCCTGTAGAGTACCGCAGGAGCCAGTAGTGTTCTGTAGGGGCCCGTAGGGTTCCTTCCATAGGGGCTGGCAGTGTTCCGTAAGGGCCTGTAGGGTTGTGTAAGTGCCCGCAGGAGTCTGTGGGATTCTGTAAGGTTCCGGAGGGCTCTGCAGGGTTCCGTAGGGGCCCGTAGAGTTCCGTAGTGGCTGGTAAAGTTCCGTAGGGCCCTGTGGGGTTCTGTATGGACCTGTAGGGTTCCGTAGGGGCCTGCAGGGTTCTGTAAGTGCCAGCAGGTGTCTGTAGGGTTCCGTAGGGGTCTGTAGGGTTCCGTAGGCGCCTGCAGTGTTCTGTAGGAGCTTATAGGGTTTTAGTGAGGTTCCGTTGTGTCGCTAAGGGTCTTGTAGAGTGCTGTCGGGTCCTGGAGTATTCTGTAGGGTTCCAGAGGGGCTCGTAGGGTTCCGTCAATATCTGTAGGGTTCCCTAGGGGCCCGTGGAGTCCCGTAGATTTCCGTAGGGACCTGTAGGGTTGTGTAAGTGCCCGCAGGAGTCTGTAGGAGTCTGTGGGATTCTGTAAGGTTCCGGAGGGTTCTGCAGGGTTCCGTAGGGGCCCGTAGAGTTCCGTAGTGGCTGGTAAAGTTCCGTAGGGCCCTGTGGGGTTCTGTATGGACCTGTAGGGTTCCGTAGGGGCCTGCAGGGTTCTGTAAGTGACAGCAGGTGTCTGTAGGGTTCCGTAGGGGCCTGTGGTTTTCCGTAACTGCCTGCAAGGGTCTTTAGGCTTCCGTAGGGGCTGGTAGGGTTCCATAAAGTTCCGTGGGTTCCTGCAGAGTTCTGCAAGTGCCCGTAAGGGCCTGTAGGGGCCCACAGTGTTTCTGTTAGGTTCTGTAGAGTTCCGTAGGGGCCATAGGTTTCCGTAGTGGCTGGTAGTATTCCGTAGGGGTCTGTAGGGTTCCGTAGGCACCTGCAGTGTTCTGTAGGAGCCCATAGGGTTTTAGTGAGGTTCCGTTGTGTTGCTAAGGGTCTTGTAGAGTGCTGTCGGGTCCTGGAGTATTCTGTAGGGTTCCAGAGGGGCTCGTAGGGTTCCGTCAAGATCTGTAGGGTTCCCTAGGGGCCCGTGGAGTCCCGTAGATTTCCGTAGGGACCTGTAGGGTTGTGTAAGTGCCCGCAGGGGTTGGTAGGAGCTTGTAGGGTTCCATATGTTTCCGGAGGGTTGTGTAGGGTTCCGTAGGGGCCGGTGGTGTTCCCTAGGGACCTGTAGAGTCTCGTACGGTTCCGTAGGGGCCTGTAGAGTCTCGTACAGTTCCGTAGGGTCCTGTAGGTTTCCATAAGCGCCCGCAGAGGTCTGAAGGGGCCCGTACTGTTCCGTAAGGATCCATAGGGTTCCGTAGAGCTTCGTAGGTTCCCTAGAGGCCTGTAGAGTACCGCAGGAGCCAGTAGTGTTCTGTAGAGGCCCGTAGGGTTCCTTCCATAGGGGCTGGCAGTGTTCCGTAAGGGCCTGTAGGGTTGTGTAAGTGCCCGCAGGAGTCTGTAGGAGTCTGAGGGATTCTGTAAGGTTCCGGAGGGTTCTGCAGGGTTCCGTAGGGGCCCGTAGAGTTCCGTAGTGGCTGGTAAAGTTCCGTAGGGCCCTGTGCGGTTCTGTATGGACCTGTAGGGTTCCGTAGGGGCCTGCAGGGTTCTGTAAGTGCCAGCAGGTGTCTGTAGGGTTCCGTAGGGGTCTGTAGGGTTCCGTAGGCGCCTGCAGTGTTCTGTAGGAGCCCATAGGGTTTTAGTGAGGTTCCGTTGTGTCGCTAAGGGTCTTGTAGAGTGCTGTCGGGTCCTGGAGTATTCTGTAGGGTTCCAGAGGGGCTCGTAGGGTTCCGTCAAGATCTGTAGGGTTCCCTAGGGGCCCGTGGAGTCCCGTAGATTTCCGTAGGGACCTGTAGGGTTGTGTAAGTGCCCGCAGGAGTCTGTAGGAGTCTGTGGGATTCTGTAAGGTTCCGGAGGGTTCTGCAGGGTTCCGTAGGGGCCCGTAGAGTTCCGTAGTGGCTGGTAAAGTTCCGTAGGGCCCTGTGGGGTTCTGTATGGACCTGTAGGGTTCCGTAGGGGCCTGCAGGGTTCTGTAAGTGCCAGCAGGTGTCTGTAGGGTTCCGTAGGGGTCTGTAGGGTTCCGTAGGCACCTGCAGTGTTCTGTAGGAGCCCATAGGGTTTTAGTGAGGTTCCGTTGTGTCGCTAAGGGTCTTGTAGAGTGCTGTCGGGTCCTGGAGTATTCTGTAGGGTTCCAGAGGGGCTCGTAGGGTTCCGTCAAGATCTGTAGGGTTCCCTAGGGGCCCGTAGAGTCCCGTAGATTTCCGTAGGGGCCTATAGGGTTGTGTAAGTGCCCACAGGAGTCTGTAGGAGTCTGTGGGATTCTGTAAGGTTCCGGAGGGTTCTGCAGGGTTCCGTAGGGGCGCGTAGAGTTCCGTAGTGGCTGGTAAAGTTCCGTAGGGCCCTGTACCGTTCCGTAACTGCCTGCAAGGGTCTTTAGGCTTCCGTAGGGGCTGGTAGGGTTCCATAAAGTACCGTGGGTTCCTGCAGAGTTCTGCAAGTGCCCGTAAGGGCCTGTAGGGGCCCACAGTGTTTCTGTCAGGTTCCGTAGGGGCCATAGGTTTCCGTAGTGGCTGGTAGTATTCCGTAGGGGTCTGTAGGGTTCCGTAGGCACCTGCAGTGTTCTGTAGGAGCCCATAAGGTTTTAGTGAGGTTCCGTTGTGTTGCTAAGGGTCTTGTAGAGTGCTGTCGGGTCCTGGAGTATTCTGTAGGGTTCCAGAGGGGCTCGTAGGGTTCCGTCAAGATCTGTAGGGTTCCCTAGGGGCCCGTAGAGTCCCGTAGATTTCCGTAGGGACCTGTAGGGTTGTGTAAGTGCCCGCAGGGGTTGGTAGGAGCTTGTAGGGTGCCATATGTTTCCGGAGGGTTGTGTAGGGTTCCGTAGGGGCCGGTGATGTTCCCAAGGGACCTGTAGAGTCTCGTACGGTTCCGTAGGGGCCTGTAGAGTCTCGTACAGTTCCGTAGGGTCCTGTAGGTTTCCATAAGCGCCCGCAGAGGTCTGAAGGGGCCCGTACTGTTCCGTAAGGATCCATAGGGTTCCGTAGAGCTTCGTAGGTTCCCTAGAGGCCTGTAGAGTACCGCAGGAGCCAGTAGTGTTCTGTAGGGGCCCGTAGGGTTCCTTCCATAGGGGCTGGCAGTGTTCCGTAAGGGCCTGTAGGGTTGTGTAAGTGCCCGCAGGAGTCTGTAGGAGTCTGTGGGATTCTGTAAGGTTCCGGAGGGTTCTGCAGGGTTCCGTAGGGGCCCGTAGAGTTCCATAGTGGCTGGTAAAGTTCCGTAGGGCCCTGTGGGGTTCTGTATGGACCTGTAGGGTTCCGTAGGGGCCTGCAGGGTTCTGTAAGTGCCAGCAGGTGTCTGTAGGGTTCCGTAGCGGTCTGTAGGGTTCCGTAGGCACCTGCAGTGTTCTGTAGGAGCCCATAGGGTTTTAGTGAGGTTCCATTGTGTCGCTAAGGGTCTTGTAGAGTGCTGTCGGGTCCTGGAGTATTCTGTAGGGTTCCAGAGGGGCTCGTAGGGTTCCGTCAAGATCTGTAGGGTTCCCTAGGGGCCCGTGGAGTCCCGTAGATTTCCGTAGGGACCTGTAGGGTTGTGTAAGTGCCCGCAGGGGTTGGTAGGAGCTTGTAGGGTTCCATAAGTTTCCAGAGGGTTCTGTAGGGTTCCGTAGGGGCCGGTGGTGTTCCCTAGGGACCTGTAGAGTCTCATACGGTTCCGTAGGGGCCTGTAGAGTCTCGTACAGTTCCGTAGGGTCCGGTAGCTTTCCATAAGCGCCCGCAGAGGTCTGAAGGGGCCCGTACTGTTCCGTAAGGATCCATAGGGTTCCGTAGAGCTTCGTAGGTTCCCTAGAGGCCTGTAGAGTACCGCAGGAGCCAGTAGTGTTCTGTAGGGGCCCGTAGGGTTCCTTCCATAGGGGCTGGCAGTGTTCCGTAAGGGCCTGTAGTATTGTGTAAGTGCCCGCAGGAGTCTGTAGGAGTCTGTGGGATTCTGTAAGGTTCCGGAGGGTTCTGCAGGGTTCCGTAGGGGCCCGTAGAGTTCCGTAGTGGCTGGTAAAGTTCCGTAGGGCCCTGTACCGTTCCGTAACTGCCTGCAAGGGTCTTTAGGCTTCCGTAGGGGCTGGTAGGGTTCCATAAAGTTCCGTGGGTTCTTGCAGAGTTCTGCAAGTGCCCGCAAGGGCCTGTAGGGGCCCACAGTGTTTCTGTCAGGTTCCGTAGGGGCCATAGGTTTCCGTAGTGGCTGGTAGTATTCCGTAGGGGTCTGTAGGGTTCCGTAGGCACCTGCAGTGTTCTGTAGGAGCCCATAGGGTTTTAGTGAGGTTCCGTTGTGTCGCTAAGGGTCTTGTAGAGTGCTGTCGGGTCCTGGAGTATTCTGTAGGGTTCCAGAGGGGCTCGTAGGGTTCCGTCAAGATCTGTAGGGTTCCCTAGGGGCCCGTGGAGTCCCGTAGATTTCCGTAGGGACCTGTAGGGTTGTGTAAGTGCCCGCAGGAGTCTGTAGGAGTCTGTGGGATTCTGTAAGGTTCCGGAGGGTTCTGCAGGGTTCCGTAGGGGCCCGTAGAGTTCCGTAGTGGCTGGTAAAGTTCCGTAGGGCCCTGTGGGGTTCTGTATGGACCTGTAGGGTTCCGTAGGGGCCTGCAGGGTTCTGTAAGTGCCAGCAGGTGTCTGTAGGGTTCCGTAGGGGTCTGTAGGGTTCCGTAGGCACCTGCAGTGTTCTGTAGGAGCCCATAGGGTTTTAGTGAGGTTCCGTTGTGTCGCTAAGGGTCTTGTAGAGTGCTGTCGGGTCCTGGAGTATTCTGTAGGGTTCCAGAGGGGCTCGTAGGGTTCCGTCAAGATCTGTAGGGTTCCCTAGGGGCCCGTAGAGTCCCGTAGATTTCCGTAGGGGCCTATAGGGTTGTGTAAGTGCCCACAGGAGTCTGTAGGAGTCTGTGGGATTCTGTAAGGTTCCGGAGGGTTCTGCAGGGTTCCGTAGGGGCGCGTAGAGTTCCGTAGTGGCTGGTAAAGTTCCGTAGGGCCCTGTACCGTTCCGTAACTGCCTGCAAGGGTCTTTAGGCTTCCGTAGGGGCTGGTAGGGTTCCATAAAGTACCGTGGGTTCCTGCAGAGTTCTGCAAGTGCCCGTAAGGGCCTGTAGGGGCCCACAGTGTTTCTGTCAGGTTCCGTAGGGGCCATAGGTTTCCGTAGTGGCTGGTAGTATTCCGTAGGGGTCTGTAGGGTTCCGTAGGCACCTGCAGTGTTCTGTAGGAGCCCATAAGGTTTTAGTGAGGTTCCGTTGTGTTGCTAAGGGTCTTGTAGAGTGCTGTCGGGTCCTGGAGTATTCTGTAGGGTTCCAGAGGGGCTCGTAGGGTTCCGTCAAGATCTGTAGGGTTCCCTAGGGGCCCGTAGAGTCCCGTAGATTTCCGTAGGGACCTGTAGGGTTGTGTAAGTGCCCGCAGGGGTTGGTAGGAGCTTGTAGGGTGCCATATGTTTCCGGAGGGTTGTGTAGGGTTCCGTAGGGGCCGGTGATGTTCCCAAGGGACCTGTAGAGTCTCGTACGGTTCCGTAGGGGCCTGTAGAGTCTCGTACAGTTCCGTAGGGTCCTGTAGGTTTCCATAAGCGCCCGCAGAGGTCTGAAGGGGCCCGTACTGTTCCGTAAGGATCCATAGGGTTCCGTAGAGCTTCGTAGGTTCCCTAGAGGCCTGTAGAGTACCGCAGGAGCCAGTAGTGTTCTGTAGGGGCCCGTAGGGTTCCTTCCATAGGGGCTGGCAGTGTTCCGTAAGGGCCTGTAGGGTTGTGTAAGTGCCCGCAGGAGTCTGTAGGAGTCTGTGGGATTCTGTAAGGTTCCGGAGGGTTCTGCAGGGTTCCGTAGGGGCCCGTAGAGTTCCATAGTGGCTGGTAAAGTTCCGTAGGGCCCTGTGGGGTTCTGTATGGACCTGTAGGGTTCCGTAGGGGCCTGCAGGGTTCTGTAAGTGCCAGCAGGTGTCTGTAGGGTTCCGTAGCGGTCTGTAGGGTTCCGTAGGCACCTGCAGTGTTCTGTAGGAGCCCATAGGGTTTTAGTGAGGTTCCATTGTGTCGCTAAGGGTCTTGTAGAGTGCTGTCGGGTCCTGGAGTATTCTGTAGGGTTCCAGAGGGGCTCGTAGGGTTCCGTCAAGATCTGTAGGGTTCCCTAGGGGCCCGTGGAGTCCCGTAGATTTCCGTAGGGACCTGTAGGGTTGTGTAAGTGCCCGCAGGGGTTGGTAGGAGCTTGTAGGGTTCCATAAGTTTCCAGAGGGTTCTGTAGGGTTCCGTAGGGGCCGGTGGTGTTCCCTAGGGACCTGTAGAGTCTCATACGGTTCCGTAGGGGCCTGTAGAGTCTCGTACAGTTCCGTAGGGTCCGGTAGCTTTCCATAAGCGCCCGCAGAGGTCTGAAGGGGCCCGTACTGTTCCGTAAGGATCCATAGGGTTCCGTAGAGCTTCGTAGGTTCCCTAGAGGCCTGTAGAGTACCGCAGGAGCCAGTAGTGTTCTGTAGGGGCCCGTAGGGTTCCTTCCATAGGGGCTGGCAGTGTTCCGTAAGGGCCTGTAGTATTGTGTAAGTGCCCGCAGGAGTCTGTAGGAGTCTGTGGGATTCTGTAAGGTTCCGGAGGGTTCTGCAGGGTTCCGTAGGGGCCCGTAGAGTTCCGTAGTGGCTGGTAAAGTTCCGTAGGGCCCTGTACCGTTCCGTAACTGCCTGCAAGGGTCTTTAGGCTTCCGTAGGGGCTGGTAGGGTTCCATAAAGTACCGTGGGTTCCTGCAGAGTTCTGCAAGTGCCCGTAAGGGCCTGTAGGGGCCCACAGTGTTTCTGTCAGGTTCCGTAGAGTTCCGTAGGGGCCATAGGTTTCCGTAGTGGCTGGTAGTATTCCGGAGGGGTCTGTAGGGTTCCGTAGGCACCTGCAGTGTTCTGTAGGAGCCCATAGGGTTTTAGTGAGGTTCCGTTGTGTCGCTAAGGGTCTTGTAGAGTGCTGTCGGGTCCTGGAGTATTCTGTAGGGTTCCAGAGGGGCTCGTAGGGTTCCGTCAAGATCTGTAGGGTTCCCTAGGGGCCCATAGAGTCCCGTAGATTTCCGTAGGGACCTGGAGGGTTGTGTAAGTGCCCGCAGGAGTCTGTAGGAGTCTGTGGGATTCTGTAAGGTTCCGGAGGGTTCTGCAGGGTTCCGTAGGGGCGCGTAGAGTTCCGTAGTGGCTGGTAAAGTTCCGTAGGGCCCTGTGGGGTTCTGTACGGACCTGTAGGGTTCCGTAGGGGCCTGCAGGGTTCTGTAAGTGCCAGCAGGTGTCTGTAGGGTTCCGTAGGGGCCTGTGGTTTTCCGTAACTGCCTGCAAGGGTCTTTAGGCTTCCGTAGGGGCTGGTAGGGTTCCATAAAGTTCCGTGGGTTCCTGCAGAGTTCTGCAAGTGCCCGTAAGGGCCTGTAGGGGCCCACAGTGTTTCTGTCAGGTTCCGTAGAGTTCCGTAGGGGCCATAGGTTTCCGTAGTGGCTGGTAGTATTCCGTAGGGGTCTGTAGGGTTCCGTAGGCACCTGCAGTGTTCTGTAGGAGCCCATAGGGTTTTAGTGAGGTTCCGTTGTGTTGCTAAGGGTCTTGTAGAGTGCTGTCGGGTCCTGGAGTATTCTGTAGGGTTCCAGAGGGGCTCGTAGGGTTCCGTCAAGATCTGTAGGGTTCCCTAGGGGCCCGTGGAGTCCCGTAGATTTCCGTAGGGACCTGTAGGGTTGTGTAAGTGCCCGCAGGGGTTGGTAGGAGCTTGTAGGGTTCCATATGTTTCCGGAGGGTTGTGTAGGGTTCCGTAGGGGCCGGTGGTGTTCCCTAGGGGCCTGTAGAGTCTCATACGGTTCCGTAGGGGCCTGTAGAGTCTCGTACAGTTCCGTAGGGTCCGGTAGGTTTCCATAAGCGCCCGCAGAGGTCTGAAGGGGCCCGTACTGTTCCGTAAGGATCCATAGGGTTCCGTAGAGCTTCGTAGGTTCCCTAGAGGCCTGTAGAGTACCGCAGGAGCCAGTAGTGTTCTGTAGGGGCCCGTAGGGTTCCTTCCATAGGGGCTGGCAGTGTTCCGTAAGGGCCTGTAGGGTTGTGTAAGTGCCCGCAGGAGTCTGTAGGAGTCTGTGGGATTCTGTAAGGTTCCGGAGGGTTCTGCAGGGTTCCGTAGGGGCCCGTAGAGTTCCGTAGTGGCTGGTAAAGTTCCGTAGGGCCCTGTGGGGTTCTGTATGGACCTGTAGGGTGCCGTAGGGGCCTGCAGGGTTCTGTAAGTGCCAGCAGGTGTCTGTAGGGTTCCGTAGGGGTCTGTAGGGTTCCGTTGGCACCTGCAGTGTTCTGTAGGAGCCCATAGGGTTTTAGTGAGGTTCCGTTGTGTCGCTAAGGGTCTTGTAGAGTGCTGTCGGGTCCTGGAGTATTCTGTAGGGTTCCAGAGGGGCTCGTAGGGTTCCGTCAAGATCTGTAGGGTTCCCTAGGGGCCCGTGGAGTCCCGTAGATTTCCGTAGGGACCTGTAGGGTTGTGTAAGTGCCCGCAGGGGTTGGTAGGAGCTTGTAGGGTTCCATAAGTTTCCAGAGGGTTCTGTAGGGTTCCGTAGGGGCCGGTGGTGTTCCCTAGGGGCCTGTAGAGTCTCATACGGTTCCGTAGGGGCCTGTAGAGTCTCGTACAGTTCCGTAGGGTCCTGTAGGTTTCCATAAGCGCCCGCAGAGGTCTGAAGGGGCCCGTACTGTTCCGTAAGGATCCATAGGGCTCCGTAGAGCTTCGTAGGTTCCCTAGAGGCCTGTAGAGTACCGCAGGAGCCAGTAGTATTCTGTAGGGGCCCGTAGGGTTCCTTCCATAGGGGCTGGCAGTGTTCCGTAATGGCCTGTAGGGTTGTGTAAGTGCCCGCAGGAGTCTGTAGGAGTCTGTGGGATTCTGTAAGGTTCCGGAGGGTTCTGCAGGGTTCCGTAGGGGCCCGTAGAGTTCCGTAGTGGCTGGTAAAGTTCCGTAGGGCCCTGTGGGGTTCTGTATGGACCTGTAGGGTTCCGTAGGGGCCTGCAGGGTTCTGTAAGTGCCAGCAGGTGTCTGTAGTGTTCCGTAGCGGTCTGTAGGGTTCCGTAGGCGCCTGCAGTGTTCTGTAGGAGCCCATAGGGTTTTAGTGAGGTTCCGTTGTGTTGCTAAGGGTCTTGTAGAGTGCTGTCGGGTCCTGGAGTATTCTGTAGGGTTCCAGAGGGGCTCGTAAGGTTCCGTCGAAATCTGTAGGGTTCCCTAGGGGCCCGTGGAGTCCCGTAGATTTCCGTAGGGACCTGTAGGGTTGTGTAAGTGCCCGCAGGGGTTGGTAGGAGCTTGTAGGGTGCCATATGTTTCCGGAGGGTTGTGTAGGGTTCCGTAGGGGCCGGTGATGTTCCCAAGGGACCTGTAGAGTCTCGTACGGTTCCGTAGGGGCCTGTAGAGTCTCGTACAGTTCCGTAGGGTCCTGTAGGTTTCCATAAGCGCCCGCAGAGGTCTGAAGGGGCCCGTACTGTTCCGTAAGGATCCATAGGGCTCCGTAGAGCTTCGTAGGTTCCCTAGAGGCCTGTAGAGTACCGCAGGAGCCAGTAGTGTTCTGTAGGGGCCCGTAGGGTTCCTTCCATAGGGGCTGGCAGTGTTCCGTAAGGGCCTGTAGGGTTGTGTAAGTGCCCGCAGGAGTCTGTGGGATTCTGTAAGGTTCCGGAGGGTTCTGCAGGGTTCCGTAGGGGCGCGTAGAGTTCCGTAGTGGCTGGTAAAGTTCCGTAGGGCCCTGTGGGGTTCTGTATGGACCTGTAGGGTTCCGTAGGGGCCTGCAGGGTTCTGAAAGTGCCAGCAGGTGTCTGTAGGGTTCCGTAGGGGCCTGTGGTTTTCCGTAACTGCCTGCAAGGGTCTTTAGGCTTCCGTAGGGGCTGGTAGGGTTCCATAAAGTTCCGTGGGTTCCTGCAGAGTTCTGCAAGTGCCCGTAAGGGCCTGTAGGGGCCCACAGTGTTTCTGTCAGGTTCCGTAGGGGCCATAGGTTTCCGTAGTGGCTGGTAGTATTCCGTAGGGGTCTGTAGGGTTCCGTAGGCACCTGCAGTGTTCTGTAGGAGCCCATAGGGTTTTAGTGAGGTTCCGTTGTGTCGCTAAGGGTCTTGTAGAGTGCTGTCGGGTCCTGGAGTATTCTGTAGGGTCCAGAGGGGCTCGTAGGGTTCCGTCAAGATCTGTAGGGTTCCCTAGGGGCCCGTGGAGTCCCATAGATTTCCGTAGGGACCTGTAGGGTTGTGTAAGTGCCCGCAGGAGTCTGTAGGAGTCTGTGGGATTCTGTAAGGTTCCGGAGGGTTCTGCAGGGTTCCGTAGGGGCCCGTAGAGTTCCGTAGTGGCTGGTAAAGTTCCGTAGGGCCCTGTACCGTTCCGTAACTGCCTGCAAGGGTCTTTAGGCTTCCGTAGGGGCTGGTAGGGTTCCATAAAGTTCCGTGGGTTCCTGCAGAGTTCTGCAAGTGCCCGCAAGGGCCTGTAGGGGCCCACAGTGTTTCTGTCAGGTTCCGTAGAGTTCCGTAGGGGCCATAGGTTTCCGTAGTGGCTGGTAGTATTCCGTAGGGGTCTGTAGGGTTCCGTAGGCACCTGCAGTGTTCTGTAGGAGCCCATAGGGTTTTAGTGAGGTTCCGTTGTGTCGCTAAGGGTCTTGTAGAGTGCTGTCGGGTCCTGGAGTATTCTGTAGGGTTCCAGAGGGGCTCGTAGGGTTCCGTCAAGATCTGTAGGGTTCCCTAGGGGCCCGTAGAGTCCCGTAGATTTCCGTAGGGACCTGTAGGGTTGTGTAAGTGCCCGCAGGGGTTGGTAGGAGCTTGTAGGGTTCCATATGTTTCCGGAGGGTTGTGTAGGGTTCCGTAGGGGCCGGTGGTGTTCCCTAGGGACCTGTAGAGTCTCGTACGGTTCCGTAGGGGCCTGTAGAGTCTCGTACAGTTCCGTAGGGTCCTGTAGGTTTCCATAAGCGCCCGCAGAGGTCTGAAGGGGCCCGTACTGTTCCGTAAGGATCCATAGGGCTCCGTAGAGCTTCGTAGGTTCCTTAGAGGACTGTAGAGTACCGCAGGAGCCAGTAGTGTTCTGTAGGGGCCCGTAGGGTTCCTTCCATAGGGGCTGGCAGTGTTCCGTAAGGGCCTGTAGGGTTGTGTAAGTGCCTGTAGGAGTCTGTGGGATTCTGTAAGGTTCCGGAGGGTTCTGCAGGGTTCCGTAGGGGCCCGTAGAGTTCCGTAGTGGCTGGTAAAGTTCCGTAGGGCCCTGTGGGGTTCTGTATGGACCTGTAGGGTTCCGTAGGGGCCTGCAGGGTTCTGAAAGTGCCAGCAGGTGTCTGTAGGGTTCCGTAGGGGCCTGTGGTTTTCCGTAACTGCCTGCAAGGGTCTTTAGGCTTCCGTAGGGGCTGGTAGGGTTCCATAAAGTTCCGTGGGTTCCTGCAGAGTTCTGCAAGTGCCCGTAAGGGCCTGTAGGGGCCCACAGTGTTTCTGTCAGGTTCCGTAGGGGCCATAGGTTTCCGTAGTGGCTGGTAGTATTCCGTAGGGGTCTGTAGGGTTCCGTAGGCACCTGCAGTGTTCTGTAGGAGCCCATAGGGTTTTAGTGAGGTTCCGTTGTGTCGCTAAGGGTCTTGTAGAGTGCTGTCGGGTCCTGGAGTATTCTGTAGGGTTCCAGAGGGGCTCGTAGGGTTCCGTCAAGATCTGTAGGGTTCCCTAGGGGCCCGTGGAGTCCCGTAGATTTCCGTAGGGACCTGTAGGGTTGTGTAAGTGCCCGCAGGAGTCTGTAGGAGTCTGTGGGATTCTGTAAGGTTCCGGAGGGTTCTGCAGGGTTCCGTAGGGGCCCGTAGAGTTCCGTAGTGGCTGGTAAAGTTCCGTAGGGCCCTGTACCGTTCCGTAACTGCCTGCAAGGGTCTTTAGGCTTCCGTAGGGGCTGGTAGGGTTCCATAAAGTTCCGTGGGTTCCTGCAGAGTTCTGCAAGTGCCCGCAAGGGCCTGTAGGGGCCCACAGTGTTTCTGTCAGGTTCCGTAGAGTTCCGTAGGGGCCATAGGTTTCCGTAGTGGCTGGTAGTATTCCGTAGGGGTCTGTAGGGTTCTGTAGGCACCTGCAGTGTTCTGTAGGAGCCCATAGGGTTTTAGTGAGGTTCCGTTGTGTTGCTAAGGGTCTTGTAGAGTGCTGTCGGGTCCTGGAGTATTCTGTAGGGTTCCAGAGGGGCTCGTAGGGTTCCGTCAAGATCTGTAGGGTTCCCTAGGGGCCCATAGAGTCCCGTAGATTTCCGTAGGGACCTGTAGGGTTGTGTAAGTGCCCGCAGGAGTCTGTAGGAGTCTGTGGGATTCTGTAAGGTTCCGGAGGGTTCTGCAGGGTTCCGTAGGGGCGCGTAGAGTTCCGTAGTGGCTGGTAAAGTTCCGTAGGGCCCTGTGGGGTTCTGTACGGACCTGTAGGGTTCCGTAGGGGCCTGCAGGGTTCTGTAAGTGCCAGCAGGTGTCTGTAGGGTTCCGTAGGGGCCTGTGGTTTTCCGTAACTGCCTGCAAGGGTCTTTAGGCTTCCGTAGGGGCTGGTAGGGTTCCATAAAGTTCCGTGGGTTCCTGCAGAGTTCTGCAAGTGCCCGTAAGGGCCTGTAGGGGCCCACAGTGTTTCTGTCAGGTTCCGTAGAGTTCCGTAGGGGCCATAGGTTTCCGTAGTGGCTGGTAGTATTCCGTAGGGGTCTGTAGGGTTCCGTAGGCACCTGCAGTGTTCTGTAGGAGCCCATAGGGTTTTAGTGAGGTTCCGTTGTGTTGCTAAGGGTCTTGTAGAGTGCTGTCGGGTCCTGGAGTATTCTGTAGGGTTCCAGAGGGGCTCGTAGGGTTCCGTCAAGATCTGTAGGGTTCCCTAGGGGCCCGTGGAGTCCCGTAGATTTCCGTAGGGACCTGTAGGGTTGTGTAAGTGCCCGCAGGGGTTGGTAGGAGCTTGTAGGGTTCCATATGTTTCCGGAGGGTTGTGTAGGGTTCCGTAGGGGCCGGTGGTGTTCCCTAGGGGCCTGTAGAGTCTCATACGGTTCCGTAGGGGCCTGTAGAGTCTCGTACAGTTCCGTAGGGTCCGGTAGGTTTCCATAAGCGCCCGCAGAGGTCTGAAGGGGCCCGTACTGTTCCGTAAGGATCCATAGGGTTCCGTAGAGCTTCGTAGGTTCCCTAGAGGCCTGTAGAGTACCGCAGGAGCCAGTAGTGTTCTGTAGGGGCCCGTAGGGTTCCTTCCATAGGGGCTGGCAGTGTTCCGTAAGGGCCTGTAGGGTTGTGTAAGTGCCCGCAGGAGTCTGTAGGAGTCTGTGGGATTCTGTAAGGTTCCGGAGGGTTCTGCAGGGTTCCGTAGGGGCCCGTAGAGTTCCGTAGTGGCTGGTAAAGTTCCGTAGGGCCCTGTGGGGTTCTGTATGGACCTGTAGGGTGCCGTAGGGGCCTGCAGGGTTCTGTAAGTGCCAGCAGGTGTCTGTAGGGTTCCGTAGGGGTCTGTAGGGTTCCGTAGGCACCTGCAGTGTTCTGTAGGAGCCCATAGGGTTTTAGTGAGGTTCCGTTGTGTCGCTAAGGGTCTTGTAGAGTGCTGTCGGGTCCTGGAGTATTCTGTAGGGTTCCAGAGGGGCTCGTAGGGTTCCGTCAAGATCTGTAGGGTTCCCTAGGGGCCCGTGGAGTCCCGTAGATTTCCGTAGGGACCTGTAGGGTTGTGTAAGTGCCCGCAGGGGTTGGTAGGAGCTTGTAGGGTTCCATAAGTTTCCAGAGGGTTCTGTAGGGTTCCGTAGGGGCCGGTGGTGTTCCCTAGGGGCCTGTAGAGTCTCATACGGTTCCGTAGGGGCCTGTAGAGTCTCGTACAGTTCCGTAGGGTCCTGTAGGTTTCCATAAGCGCCCGCAGAGGTCTGAAGGGGCCCGTACTGTTCCGTAAGGATCCATAGGGCTCCGTAGAGCTTCGTAGGTTCCCTAGAGGCCTGTAGAGTACCGCAGGAGCCAGTAGTGTTCTGTAGGGGCCCGTAGGGTTCCTTCCATAGGGGCTGGCAGTGTTCCGTAAGGGCCTGTAGGGTTGTGTAAGTGCCCGCAGGAGTCTGTAGGAGTCTGTGGGATTCTGTAAGGTTCCGGAGGGTTCTGCAGGGTTCCGTAGGGGCCCGTAGACTTCCGTAGTGGCTGGTAAAGTTCCGTAGGGCCCTGTGGGGTTCTGTATGGACCTGTAGGGTGCCGTAGGGGCCTGCAGGGTTCTGTAAGTGCCAGCAGGTGTCTGTAGTGTTCCGTAGCGGTCTGTAGGGTTCCGTAGGCGCCTGCAGTGTTCTGTAGGAGCCCATAGGGTTTTAGTGAGGTTCCGTTGTGTTGCTAAGGGTCTTGTAGAGTGCTGTCGGGTCCTGGAGTATTCTGTAGGGTTCCAGAGGGGCTCGTAAGGTTCCGTCGAAATCTGTAGGGTTCCCTAGGGGCCCGTGGAGTCCCGTAGATTTCCGTAGGGACCTGTAGGGTTGTGTAAGTGCCCGCAGGGGTTGGTAGGAGCTTGTAGGGTGCCATATGTTTCCGGAGGGTTGTGTAGGGTTCCGTAGGGGCCGGTGATGTTCCCAAGGGACCTGTAGAGTCTCGTACGGTTCCGTAGGGGCCTGTAGAGTCTCGTACAGTTCCGTAGGGTCCTGTAGGTTTCCATAAGCGCCCGCAGAGGTCTGAAGGGGCCCGTACTGTTCCGTAAGGATCCATAGGGCTCCGTAGAGCTTCGTAGGTTCCCTAGAGGCCTGTAGAGTACCGCAGGAGCCAGTAGTGTTCTGTAGGGGCCCGTAGGGTTCCTTCCGTAGGGGCTGGCAGTGTTCCGTAAGGGCCTGTAGGGTTGTGTAAGTGCCCGCAGGAGTCTGTGGGATTCTGTAAGGTTCCGGAGGGTTCTGCAGGGTTCCGTAGGGGCGCGTAGAGTTCCGTAGTGGCTGGTAAAGTTCCGTAGGGCCCTGTGGGGTTCTGTATGGACCTGTAGGGTTCCGTAGGGGCCTGCAGGGTTCTGAAAGTGCCAGCAGGTGTCTGTAGGGTTCCGTAGGGGCCTGTGGTTTTCCGTAACTGCCTGCAAGGGTCTTTAGGCTTCCGTAGGGGCTGGTAGGGTTCCATAAAGTTCCGTGGGTTCCTGCAGAGTTCTGCAAGTGCCCGTAAGGGCCTGTAGGGGCCCACAGTGTTTCTGTCAGGTTCCGTAGGGGCCATAGGTTTCCGTAGTGGCTGGTAGTATTCCGTAGGGGTCTGTAGGGTTCCGTAGGCACCTGCAGTGTTCTGTAGGAGCCCATAGGGTTTTAGTGAGGTTCCGTTGTGTCGCTAAGGGTCTTGTAGAGTGCTGTCGGGTCCTGGAGTATTCTGTAGGGTCCAGAGGGGCTCGTAGGGTTCCGTCAAGATCTGTAGGGTTCCCTAGGGGCCCGTGGAGTCCCATAGATTTCCGTAGGGACCTGTAGGGTTGTGTAAGTGCCCGCAGGAGTCTGTAGGAGTCTGTGGGATTCTGTAAGGTTCCGGAGGGTTCTGCAGGGTTCCGTAGGGGCCCGTAGAGTTCCGTAGTGGCTGGTAAAGTTCCGTAGGGCCCTGTACCGTTCCGTAACTGCCTGCAAGGGTCTTTAGGCTTCCGTAGGGGCTGGTAGGGTTCCATAAAGTTCCGTGGGTTCCTGCAGAGTTCTGCAAGTGCCCGCAAGGGCCTGTAGGGGCCCACAGTGTTTCTGTCAGGTTCCGTAGAGTTCCGTAGGGGCCATAGGTTTCCGTAGTGGCTGGTAGTATTCCGTAGGGGTCTGTAGGGTTCCGTAGGCACCTGCAGTGTTCTGTAGGAGCCCATAGGGTTTTAGTGAGGTTCCGTTGTGTCGCTAAGGGTCTTGTAGAGTGCTGTCGGGTCCTGGAGTATTCTGTAGGGTTCCAGAGGGGCTCGTAGGGTTCCGTCAAGATCTGTAGGGTTCCCTAGGGGCCCGTAGAGTCCCGTAGATTTCCGTAGGGACCTGTAGGGTTGTGTAAGTGCCCGCAGGGGTTGGTAGGAGCTTGTAGGGTTCCATATGTTTCCGGAGGGTTGTGTAGGGTTCCGTAGGGGCCGGTGGTGTTCCCTAGGGACCTGTAGAGTCTCGTACGGTTCCGTAGGGGCCTGTAGAGTCTCGTACAGTTCCGTAGGGTCCTGTAGGTTTCCATAAGCGCCCGCAGAGGTCTGAAGGGGCCCGTACTGTTCCGTAAGGATCCATAGGGCTCCGTAGAGCTTCGTAGGTTCCTTAGAGGACTGTAGAGTACCGCAGGAGCCAGTAGTGTTCTGTAGGGGCCCGTAGGGTTCCTTCCATAGGGGCTGGCAGTGTTCCGTAAGGGCCTGTAGGGTTGTGTAAGTGCCCGCAGGAGTCTGTAGGAGTCTGTGGGATTCTGTAAGGTTCCGGAGGGTTCTGCAGGGTTCCGTAGGGGCCCGTAGAGTTCCGTAGTGGCTGGTAAAGTTCCGTAGGGCCCTGTGGGGTTCTGTATGGACCTGTAGGGTTCCGTAGGGGCCTGCAGGGTTCTGTAAGTGCCAGCAGGTGTCTGTAGGGTTCCGTAGGGGCCTGTGGTTTTCCGTAACTGCCTGCAAGGGTCTTTAGGCTTCCGTAGGGGCTGGTAGGGTTCCATAAAGTTCCGTGGGTTCCTGCAGAGTTCTGCAAGTGCCCGTAAGGGCCTGTAGGGGCCCACAGTGTTTCTGTCAGGTTCCGTAGGGGCCATAGGTTTCCGTAGTGGCTGGTAGTATTCCGTAGGGGTCTGTAGGGTTCCGTAGGCACCTGCAGTGTTCTGTAGGAGCCCATAGGGTTTTAGTGAGGTTCCGTTGTGTCGCTAAGGGTCTTGTAGAGTGCTGTCGGGTCCTGGAGTATTCTGTAGGGTTCCAGAGGGGCTCGTAGGGTTCCGTCAAGATCTGTAGGGTTCCCTAGGGGCCCGTGGAGTCCCGTAGATTTCCGTAGGGACCTGTAGGGTTGTGTAAGTGCCCGCAGGGGTTGGTAGGAGCTTGTAGGGTTCCATATGTTTCCGGAGGGTTGTGTAGGGTTCCGTAGGGGCCGGTGGTGTTCCCTAGGGGCCTGTAGAGTCTCATACGGTTCCGTAGGGGCCTGTAGAGTCTCGTACAGTTCCGTAGGGTCCGGTAGGTTTCCATAAGCGCCCGCAGAGGTCTGAAGGGGCCCGTACTGTTCCGTAAGGATCCATAGGGTTCCGTAGAGCTTCGTAGGTTCCCTAGAGGCCTGTAGAGTACCGCAGGAGCCAGTAGTGTTCTGTAGGGGCCCGTAGGGTTCCTTCCATAGGGGCTGGCAGTGTTCCGTAAGGGCCTGTAGGGTTGTGTAAGTGCCCGCAGGAGTCTGTAGGAGTCTGTGGGATTCTGTAAGGTTCCGGAGGGTTCTGCAGGGTTCCGTAGGGGCCCGTAGAGTTCCGTAGTGGCTGGTAAAGTTCCGTAGGGCCCTGTGGGGTTCTGTATGGACCTGTAGGGTGCCGTAGGGGCCTGCAGGGTTCTGTAAGTGCCAGCAGGTGTCTGTAGGGTTCCGTAGGGGTCTGTAGGGTTCCGTAGGCACCTGCAGTGTTCTGTAGGAGCCCATAGGGTTTTAGTGAGGTTCCGTTGTGTCGCTAAGGGTCTTGTAGAGTGCTGTCGGGTCCTGGAGTATTCTGTAGGGTTCCAGAGGGGCTCGTAGGGTTCCGTCAAGATCTGTAGGGTTCCCTAGGGGCCCGTGGAGTCCCGTAGATTTCCGTAGGGACCTGTAGGGTTGTGTAAGTGCCCGCAGGGGTTGGTAGGAGCTTGTAGGGTTCCATAAGTTTCCAGAGGGTTCTGTAGGGTTCCGTAGGGGCCGGTGGTGTTCCCTAGGGGCCTGTAGAGTCTCATACGGTTCCGTAGGGGCCTGTAGAGTCTCGTACAGTTCCGTAGGGTCCTGTAGGTTTCCATAAGCGCCCGCAGAGGTCTGAAGGGGCCCGTACTGTTCCGTAAGGATCCATAGGGCTCCGTAGAGCTTCGTAGGTTCCCTAGAGGCCTGTAGAGTACCGCAGGAGCCAGTAGTGTTCTGTAGGGGCCCGTAGGGTTCCTTCCATAGGGGCTGGCAGTGTTCCGTAAGGGCCTGTAGGGTTGTGTAAGTGCCCGCAGGAGTCTGTAGGAGTCTGTGGGATTCTGTAAGGTTCCGGAGGGTTCTGCAGGGTTCCGTAGGGGCGCGTAGAGTTCCGTAGTGGCTGGTAAAGTTCCGTAGGGCCCTGTGGGGTTCTGTATGGACCTGTAGGGTTCCGTAGGGGCCTGCAGGGTTCTGTAAGTGCCAGCAGGTGTCTGTAGTGTTCCGTAGCGGTCTGTAGGGTTCCGTAGGCGCCTGCAGTGTTCTGTAGGAGCCCATAGGGTTTTAGTGAGGTTCCGTTGTGTTGCTAAGGGTCTTGTAGAGTGCTGTCGGGTCCTGGAGTATTCTGTAGGGTTCCAGAGGGGCTCGTAAGGTTCCGTCGAAATCTGTAGGGTTCCCTAGGGGCCCGTGGAGTCCCGTAGATTTCCGTAGGGACCTGTAGGGTTGTGTAAGTGCCCGCAGGGGTTGGTAGGAGCTTGTAGGGTGCCATATGTTTCCGGAGGGTTGTGTAGGGTTCCGTAGGGGCCGGTGATGTTCCCAAGGGACCTGTAGAGTCTCGTACGGTTCCGTAGGGGCCTGTAGAGTCTCGTACAGTTCCGTAGGGTCCTGTAGGTTTCCATAAGCGCCCGCAGAGGTCTGAAGGGGCCCGTACTGTTCCGTAAGGATCCATAGGGCTCCGTAGAGCTTCGTAGGTTCCCTAGAGGCCTGTAGAGTACCGCAGGAGCCAGTAGTGTTCTGTAGGGGCCCGTAGGGTTCCTTCCATAGGGGCTGGCAGTGTTCCGTAAGGGCCTGTAGGGTTGTGTAAGTGCCCGCAGGAGTCTGTGGGATTCTGTAAGGTTCCGGAGGGTTCTGCAGGGTTCCGTAGGGGCGCGTAGAGTTCCGTAGTGGCTGGTAAAGTTCCGTAGGGCCCTGTGGGGTTCTGTATGGACCTGTAGGGTTCCGTAGGGGCCTGCAGGGTTCTGAAAGTGCCAGCAGGTGTCTGTAGGGTTCCGTAGGGGCCTGTGGTTTTCCGTAACTGCCTGCAAGGGTCTTTAGGCTTCCGTAGGGGCTGGTAGGGTTCCATAAAGTTCCGTGGGTTCCTGCAGAGTTCTGCAAGTGCCCGTAAGGGCCTGTAGGGGCCCACAGTGTTTCTGTCAGGTTCCGTAGGGGCCATAGGTTTCCGTAGTGGCTGGTAGTATTCCGTAGGGGTCTGTAGGGTTCCGTAGGCACCTGCAGTGTTCTGTAGGAGCCCATAGGGTTTTAGTGAGGTTCCGTTGTGTCGCTAAGGGTCTTGTAGAGTGCTGTCGGGTCCTGGAGTATTCTGTAGGGTCCAGAGGGGCTCGTAGGGTTCCGTCAAGATCTGTAGGGTTCCCTAGGGGCCCGTGGAGTCCCATAGATTTCCGTAGGGACCTGTAGGGTTGTGTAAGTGCCCGCAGGAGTCTGTAGGAGTCTGTGGGATTCTGTAAGGTTCCGGAGGGTTCTGCAGGGTTCCGTAGGGGCCCGTAGAGTTCCGTAGTGGCTGGTAAAGTTCCGTAGGGCCCTGTACCGTTCCGTAACTGCCTGCAAGGGTCTTTAGGCTTCCGTAGGGGCTGGTAGGGTTCCATAAAGTTCCGTGGGTTCCTGCAGAGTTCTGCAAGTGCCCGCAAGGGCCTGTAGGGGCCCACAGTGTTTCTGTCAGGTTCCGTAGAGTTCCGTAGGGGCCATAGGTTTCCGTAGTGGCTGGTAGTATTCCGTAGGGGTCTGTAGGGTTCCGTAGGCACCTGCAGTGTTCTGTAGGAGCCCATAGGGTTTTAGTGAGGTTCCGTTGTGTCGCTAAGGGTCTTGTAGAGTGCTGTCGGGTCCTGGAGTATTCTGTAGGGTTCCAGAGGGGCTCGTAGGGTTCCGTCAAGATCTGTAGGGTTCCCTAGGGGCCCATAGAGTCCCGTAGATTTCCGTAGGGACCTGTAGGGTTGTGTAAGTGCCCGCAGGAGTCTGTAGGAGTCTGTGGGATTCTGTAAGGTTCCGGAGGGTTCTGCAGGGTTCCGTAGGGGCCCGTAGAGTTCCGTAGTGGCTGGTAAAGTTCCGTAGGGCCCTGTACCGTTCCGTAACTGCCTGCAAGGGTCTTTAGGCTTCCGTAGGGGCTGGTAGGGTTCCATAAAGTTCCGTGGGTTCCTGCAGAGTTCTGCAAGTGCCCGCAAGGGCCTGTAGGGGCCCACAGTGTTTCTGTCAGGTTCCGTAGAGTTCCGTAGGGGCCATAGGTTTCCGTAGTGGCTGGTAGTATTCCGTAGGGGTCTGTAGGGTTCCGTAGGCACCTGCAGTGTTCTGTAGGAGCCCATAGGGTTTTAGTGAGGTTCCGTTGTGTTGCTAAGGGTCTTGTAGAGTGCTGTCGGGTCCTGGAGTATTCTGTAGGGTTCCAGAGGGGCTCGTAACGTTCCGTCGAAATCTGTAGGGTTCCCTAGGGGCCCGTGGAGTCCCGTAGATTTCCGTAGGGACCTGTAGGGTTGTGTAAGTGCCCGCAGGGGTTGGTAGGAGCTTGTAGGGTGCCATATGTTTCCGGAGGGTTGTGTAGGGTTCCGTAGGGGCCGGTGGTGTTCCCAAGGGACCTGTAGAGTCTCGTACGGTTCCGTAGGGTCCTGTAGGTTTCCATAAGCGCCCGCAGAGGTCTGAAGGGGCCCGTACTGTTCCGTAAGGATCCATAGGGTTCCGTAGAGCTTCGTAGGTTCCCTAGAGGCCTGTAGAGTACCGCAGGAGCCAGTAGTGTTCTGTAGGGGCCCGTAGGGTTCCTTCCATAGGGGCTGGCAGTGTTCCATAAGGGCCTGTAGGGTTGTGTAAGTGCCCGCAGGAGTCTGTAGGAGTCTGTGGGATTCTGTAAGGTTCCGGAGGGTTCTGCAGGGTTCCGTAGGGGCCCTTAGAGTTCCGTAGTGGCTGGTAAAGTTCCGTAGGGCCCTGTGGGGTTCTGTATGGACCTGTAGGGTTCCGTAGGGGCCTGCAGGGTTCTGTAAGTGCCAGCAGGTGTCTGTAGGGTTCCGTAGCGGTCTGTACGGTTCCGTAGGCGCCTGCAGTGTTCTGTAGGAGCCCATAGGGTTTTAGTGAGGTTCCGTTGTGTCGCTAAGGGTCTTGTAGAGTGCTGTCGGGTCCTGGAGTATTCTGTAGGGTTCCAGAGGGGCTCGTAGGGTTCCGTCAAGATCTGTAGGGTTCCCTAGGGGCCCGTGGAGTCCCGTAGATTTCCGTAGGGACCTGTAGGGTTGTGTAAGTGCCCGCAGGAGTCTGTAGGAGTCTGTGGGATTCTGTAAGGTTCCAGAGGGTTCTGCAGGGTTCCGTAGGGGCCCGTAGAGTTCCGTAGTGGCTGGTAAAGTTCCGTAGGGCCCTGTACCGTTCCGTAACTGCCTGCAAGGGTCTTTAGGCTTCCGTAGGGGCTGGTAGGGTTCCATAAAGTTCCGTGGGTTCCTGCAGAGTTCTGCAAGTGCCCGCAAGGGCCTGTAGAAGCCCACAGTGTTTCTGTCAGGTTCCGTAGAGTTCCGTAGGGGCCATAGGTTTCCGTAGTGGCTGGTAGTATTCCGTAGGGGTCTGTAGGGTTCCGTAGGCACCTGCAGTGTTCTGTAGGAGCCCATAGGGTTTTAGTGAGGTTCCGTTGTGTTGCTAAGGGTCTTGTAGAGTGCTGTCGGGTCCTGGAGTATTCTGTAGGGTTCCAGAGGGGCTCGTAAGGTTCCGTCGAAATCTGTAGGGTTCCCTAGGGGCCCGTGGAGTCCCGTAGATTTCCGTAGGGACCTGCAGGGCTGTGTAAGTGCCCGCAGGGGTTGGTAGGAGCTTGTAGGGTGCCATATGTTTCCGGAGGGTTGTGTAGGGTTCCGTAGGGGCCGGTGATGTTCCCAAGGGACCTGTAGAGTCTCGTACGGTTCCGTAGGGGCCTGTAGAGTCTCGTACAGTTCCGTAGGGTCCTGTAGGTTTCCATAAGCGCCCGCAGAGGTCTGAAGGGGCCCGTACTGTTCCGTAAGGATCCATAGGGCTCCGTAGAGCTTCGTAGGTTCCTTAGAGGCCTGTAGAGTACCGCAGGAGCCAGTAGTGTTCTGTAGGGGCCCGTAGGGTTCCTTCCATAGGGGCTGGCAGTGTTCCGTAAGGGCCTGTAGGGTTGTGTAAGTGCCCGCAGGAGTCTGTGGGATTCTGTAAGGTTCCGGAGGGTTCTGCAGGGTTCCGTAGGGGCCCGTAGAGTTCCGTAGTGGCTGGTAAAGTTCCGTAGGGCCCTGTGGGGTTCTGTATGGACCTGTAGGGTTCTGTAGGGGCCTGCAGGGTTCTGTAAGTGCCAGCAGGTGTCTGTAGGGTTCCGTAGGGGCCTGTGGTTTTCCGTAACTGCCTGCAAGGGTCTTTAGGCTTCCGTAGGGGCTGGTAGGGTTCCATAAAGTTCCGTGGGTTCCTGCAGAGTTCTGCAAGTGCCCGTAAGGGCCTGTAGGGGCCCACAGTGTTTCTGTCAGGTTCCGTAGGGGCCATAGGTTTCCGTAGTGGCTGGTAGTATTCCGTAGGGGTCTGTAGGGTTCCGTAGGGGCCCGTAGAGTTCCGTAGTGGCTGGTAAAGTTCCGTAGGGCCCTGTGGGGTTCTGTATGGACCTGTAGGGTTCCGTAGGGGCCTGCAGGGTTCCGTAGGCACCTGCAGTGTTCTGTAGGAGCCCATAGGGTTTTAGTGAGGTTCCGTTGTGTCGCTAAGGGTCTTGTAGAGTGCTGTCGGGTCCTGGAGTATTCTGTAGGGTTCCAGAGGGGATCGTAGGGTTCCGTCAAGATCTGTAGGGTTCCCTAGGGGCCCGTGGAGTCCCGTAGATTTCCGTAGGGACCTGTAGGGTTGTGTAAGTGCCCGCAGGAGTCTGTAGGAGTCTGTGGGATTCTGTAAGGTTCCGGAGGGTTCTGCAGGGTTCCGTAGGGGCCCGTAGAGTTCCGTAGTGGCTGGTAAAGTTCCGTAGGGCCCTGTGGGGTTCTGTATGGACCTGTAGGGTTCCGTAGGGGCCTGCAGGGTTCTGTAAGTGCCAGCAGGTGTCTGTAGGGTTCCGTAGCGGTCTGTAGGGTTCCGTAGGCGCCTGCAGTGTTCTGTAGGAGCCCATAGGGTTTTAGTGAGGTTCCGTTGTGTTGCTAAGGGTCTTGTAGAGTGCTGTCGGGTCCTGGAGTATTCTGTAGGGTTCCAGAGGGGCTCGTAGGGTTCCGTCGAAATCTGTAGGGTTCCCTAGGGGCCCGTAGAGTCCCGTAGATTTTCGTAGGGGCCTATAGGGTTGTGTAAGTGCCCGCAGGAGTCTGTAGGAGTCTGTGGGATTCTGTAAGGTTCCGGAGGGTTCTGCAGGGTTCCGTAGGCGCGCGTAGAGTTCCGTAGTGGCTGGTAAAGTTCCGTAGGGCCCTGTACCGTTCCGTAACTGCCTGCAAGGGTCTTTAGGCTTCCGTAGGGGCTGGTAGGGTTCCATAAAGTTCCGTGGGTTCCTGCAGAGTTCTGCAAGTGCCCGCAAGGGCCTGTAGGGGCCCACAGTGTTTCTGTCAGGTTCCGTAGAGTTCCGTAGGGGCCATAGGTTTCCGTAGTGGCTGGTAGTATTCCGTAGGGGTCTGTAGGGTTCCGTAGGCACCTGCAGTGTTCTGTAGGAGCCCATAGGGTTTTAGTGAGGTTCCGTTGTGTTGCTAAGGGTCTTGTAGAGTGCTGTCGGGTCCTGGAGTATTCTGTAGGGTTCCAGAGGGGCTCGTAAGGTTCCGTCGAAATCTGTAGGGTTCCCTAGGGGCCCGTGGAGTCCCGTAGATTTCCGTAGGGACCTGTAGGGCTGTGTAAGTGCCCGCAGGGGTTGGTAGGAGCTTGTAGGGTGCCATATGTTTCCGGAGGGTTGTGTAGGGTTCCGTAGGGGCCGGTGATGTTCCCAAGGGACCTGTAGAGTCTCGTACGGTTCCGTAGGGGCCTGTAGAGTCTCGTACAGTTCCGTAGGGTCCTGTAGGTTTCCATAAGCGCCCGCAGAGGTCTGAAGGGGCCCGTACTGTTCCGTAAGGATCCATAGGGCTCCGTAGAGCTTCGTAGGTTCCCTAGAGGCCTGTAGAGTACCGCAGGAGCCAGTAGTGTTCTGTAGGGGCCCGTAGGGTTCCTTCCATAGGGGCTGGCAGTGTTCCGTAAGGGCCTGTAGGGTTGTGTAAGTGCCCGCAGGAGTCTGTAGGAGTCTGTGGGATTCTGTAAGGTTCCGGAGGGTTCTGCAGGGTTCCGTAGGGGCCCGTAGAGTTCCGTAGTGGCTGGTAAAGTTCCGTAGGGCCCTGTGGGGTTCTGTATGGACCTGTAGGGTTCCGTAGGGGCCTGCAGGGTTCTGTAAGTGCCAGCAGGTGTCTGTAGGGTTCCGTAGGCACCTGCAGTGTTCTGTAGGAGCCCATAGGGTTTTAGTGAGGTTCCGTTGTGTCGCTAAGGGTCTTGTAGAGTGCTGTCGGGTCCTGGAGTATTCTGTAGGGTTCCAGAGGGGCTCGTAGGGTTCCGTCAAGATCTGTAGGGTTCCATAGGGGCCCGTGGAGTCCCGTAGATTTCCGTAGGGACCTGTAGGGTTGTGTAAGTGCCCGCAGGAGTCTGTAGGAGTCTGTGGGATTCTGTAAGGTTCCGGAGGGTTCTGCAGGGTTCCGTAGGGGCCCGTAGAGTTCCGTAGTGGCTGGTAAAGTTCCGTAGGGCCCTGTACCGTTCCGTAACTGCCTGCAAGGGTCTTTAGGCTTCCGTAGGGGCTGGTAGGGTTCCATAAAGTTCCGTGGGTTCCTGCAGAGTTCTGCAAGTGCCCGTAAGGGCCTGTAGGGGCCCACAGTGTTTCTGTCAGGTTCCGTAGGGGCCATAGGTTTCCGTAGTGGCTGGTAGTATTCCGTAGGGGTCTGTAGGGTTCCGTAGGGGCCCGTAGAGTTCCGTAGTGGCTGGTAAAGTTCCGTAGGGCCCTGTGGGGTTCTGTATGGACCTGTAGGGTTCCGTAGGGGCCTGCAGGGTTCTGTAAGTGCCAGCAGGTGTCTGTAGGGTTCCGTAGCGGTCTGTAGGGTTCCGTAGGCACCTGCAGTGTTCTGTAGGAGCCCATAGGGTTTTAGTGAGGTTCCGTTGTGTCGCTAAGGGTCTTGTAGAGTGCTGTCGGGTCCTGGAGTATTCTGTAGGGTTCCAGAGGGGATCGTAGGGTTCCGTCAAGATCTGTAGGGTTCCCTAGGGGCCCGTGGAGTCCCGTAGATTTCCGTAGGGACCTGTAGGGTTGTGTAAGTGCCCGCAGGAGTCTGTAGGAGTCTGTGGGATTCTGTAAGGTTCCGGAGGGTTCTGCAGGGTTCCGTAGGGGCCCGTAGAGTTCCGTAGTGGCTGGTAAAGTTCCGTAGGGCCCTGTGGGGTTCTGTATGGACCTGTAGGGTTCCGTAGGGGCCTGCAGGGTTCTGTAAGTGCCAGCAGGTGTCTGTAGGGTTCCGTAGGGGTCTGTAGGGTTCCGTAGGCGCCTGCAGTGTTCTGTAGGAGCCCATAGGGTTTTAGTGAGGTTCCGTTGTGTTGCTAAGGGTCTTGTAGAGTGCTGTCGGGTCCTGGAGTATTCTGTAGGGTTCCAGAGGGGCTCGTAGGGTTCCGTCGAAATCTGTAGGGTTCCCTAGGGGCCCGTAGAGTCCCGTAGATTTTCGTAGGGGCCTATAGGGTTGTGTAAGTGCCCGCAGGAGTCTGTAGGAGTCTGTGGGATTCTGTAAGGTTCCGGAGGGTTCTGCAGGGTTCCGTAGGCGCGCGTAGAGTTCCGTAGTGGCTGGTAAAGTTCCGTAGGGCCCTGTACCGTTCCGTAACTGCCTGCAAGGGTCTTTAGGCTTCCGTAGGGGCTGGTAGGGTTCCATAAAGTTCCGTGGGTTCCTGCAGAGTTCTGCAAGTGCCCGCAAGGGCCTGTAGGGGCCCACAGTGTTTCTGTCAGGTTCCGTAGAGTTCCGTAGGGGCCATAGGTTTCCGTAGTGGCTGGTAGTATTCCGTAGGGGTCTGTAGGGTTCCGTAGGCACCTGCAGTGTTCTGTAGGAGCCCATAGGGTTTTAGTGAGGTTCCGTTGTGTTGCTAAGGGTCTTGTAGAGTGCTGTCGGGTCCTGGAGTATTCTGTAGGGTTCCAGAGGGGCTCGTAAGGTTCCGTCGAAATCTGTAGGGTTCCCTAGGGGCCCGTGGAGTCCCGTAGATTTCCGTAGGGACCTGTAGGGCTGTGTAAGTGCCCGCAGGGGTTGGTAGGAGCTTGTAGGGTGCCATATGTTTCCGGAGGGTTGTGTAGGGTTCCGTAGGGGCCGGTGATGTTCCCAAGGGACCTGTAGAGTCTCGTACGGTTCCGTAGGGGCCTGTAGAGTCTCGTACAGTTCCGTAGGGTCCTGTAGGTTTCCATAAGCGCCCGCAGAGGTCTGAAGGGGCCCGTACTGTTCCGTAAGGATCCATAGGGCTCCGTAGAGCTTCGTAGGTTCCCTAGAGGCCTGTAGAGTACCGCAGGAGCCAGTAGTGTTCTGTAGGGGCCCGTAGGGTTCCTTCCATAGGGGCTGGCAGTGTTCCGTAAGGGCCTGTAGGGTTGTGTAAGTGCCCGCAGGAGTCTGTAGGAGTCTGTGGGATTCTGTAAGGTTCCGGAGGGTTCTGCAGGGTTCCGTAGGGGCCCGTAGAGTTCCGTAGTGGCTGGTAAAGTTCCGTAGGGCCCTGTGGGGTTCTGTATGGACCTGTAGGGTTCCGTAGGGGCCTGCAGGGTTCTGTAAGTGCCAGCAGGTGTCTGTAGGGTTCCGTAGGCACCTGCAGTGTTCTGTAGGAGCCCATAGGGTTTTAGTGAGGTTCCGTTGTGTCGCTAAGGGTCTTGTAGAGTGCTGTCGGGTCCTGGAGTATTCTGTAGGGTTCCAGAGGGGCTCGTAGGGTTCCGTCAAGATCTGTAGGGTTCCATAGGGGCCCGTGGAGTCCCGTAGATTTCCGTAGGGACCTGTAGGGTTGTGTAAGTGCCCGCAGGAGTCTGTAGGAGTCTGTGGGATTCTGTAAGGTTCCGGAGGGTTCTGCAGGGTTCCGTAGGGGCCCGTAGAGTTCCGTAGTGGCTGGTAAAGTTCCGTAGGGCCCTGTGGGGTTCTGTATGGACCTGTAGGGTTCCGTAGGGGCCTGCAGGGTTCTGTAAGTGCCAGCAGGTGTCTGTAGGGTTCCGTAGGGGTCTGTAGGGTTCCGTAGGCGCCTGCAGTGTTCTGTAGGAGCCCATAGGGTTTTAGTGAGGTTCCGTTGTGTTGCTAAGGGTCTTGTAGAGTGCTGTCGGGTCCTGGAGTATTCTGTAGGGTTCCAGAGGGGCTCGTAGGGTTCCGTCGAAATCTGTAGGGTTCCCTAGGGGGCCGTAGAGTCCCGTAGATTTCCGTAGGGGCCTATAGGGTTGTGTAAGTGCCCGCAGGAGTCTGTAGGAGTCTGTGGGATTCTGTAAGGTTCCGGAGGGTTCTGCAGGGTTCCGTAGGCGCGCGTAGAGTTCCGTAGTGGCTGGTAAAGTTCCGTAGGGCCCTGTACCGTTCCGTAACTGCCTGCAAGGGTCTTTAGGCTTCCGTAGGGGCTGGTAGGGTTCCATAAAGTTCCGTGGGTTCCTGCAGAGTTCTGCAAGTGCCCGCAAGGGCCTGTAGGGGCCCACAGTGTTTCTGTCAGGTTCCGTAGAGTTCCGTAGGGGCCATAGGTTTCCGTAGTGGCTGGTAGTATTCCGTAGGGGTCTGTAGGGTTCCGTAGGCACCTGCAGTGTTCTGTAGGAGCCCATAGGGTTTTAGTGAGGTTCCGTTGTGTTGCTAAGGGTCTTGTAGAGTGCTGTCGGGTCCTGGAGTATTCTGTAGGGTTCCAGAGGGGCTCGTAAGGTTCCGTCGAAATCTGTAGGGTTCCCTAGGGGCCCGTGGAGTCCCGTAGATTTCCGTAGGGACCTGTAGGGCTGTGTAAGTGCCCGCAGGGGTTGGTAGGAGCTTGTAGGGTGCCATATGTTTCCGGAGGGTTGTGTAGGGTTCCGTAGGGGCCGGTGATGTTCCCAAGGGACCTGTAGAGTCTCGTACGGTTCCGTAGGGGCCTGTAGAGTCTCGTACAGTTCCGTAGGGTCCTGTAGGTTTCCATAAGCGCCCGCAGAGGTCTGAAGGGGCCCGTACTGTTCCGTAAGGATCCATAGGGCTCCGTAGAGCTTCGTAGGTTCCCTAGAGGCCTGTAGAGTACCGCAGGAGCCAGTAGTGTTCTGTAGGGGCCCGTAGGGTTCCTTCCATAGGGGCTGGCAGTGTTCCGTAAGGGCCTGTAGGGTTGTGTAAGTGCCCGCAGGAGTCTGTAGGAGTCTGTGGGATTCTGTAAGGTTCCGGAGGGTTCTGCAGGGTTCCGTAGGGGCCCGTAGAGTTCCGTAGTGGCTGGTAAAGTTCCGTAGGGCCCTGTGGGGTTCTGTATGGACCTGTAGGGTTCCGTAGGGGCCTGCAGGGTTCTGTAAGTGCCAGCAGGTGTCTGTAGGGTTCCGTAGGGGCCTGTGGTTTTCCGTAACTGCCTGCAAGGGTCTTTAGGCTTCCGTAGGGGCTGGTAGGGTTCCATAAAGTTCCGTGGGTTCCTGCAGAGTTCTGCAAGTGCCCGTAAGGGCCTGTAGGGGCCCACAGTGTTTCTGTCAGGTTCCGTAGAGTTCCGTAGGGGCCATAGGTTTCCGTAGTGGCTGGTAGTATTCCGTAGGGGTCTGTAGGGTTCCGTAGGCACCTGCAGTGTTCTGTAGGAGCCCATAGGGTTTTAGTGAGGTTCCGTTGTGTTGCTAAGGGTCTTGTAGAGTGCTGTCGGGTCCTGGAGTATTCTGTAGGGTTCCAGAGGGGCTCGTAAGGTTCCGTCGAAATCTGTAGGGTTCCCTAGGGGCCCGTGGAGTCCCGTAGATTTCCGTAGGGACCTGTAGGGCTGTGTAAGTGCCCGCAGGGGTTGGTAGGAGCTTGTAGGGTGCCATATGTTTCCGGAGGGTTGTGTAGGGTTCCGTAGGGGCCGGTGATGTTCCCAAGGGACCTGTAGAGTCTCGTACGGTTCCGTAGGGGCCTGTAGAGTCTCGTACAGTTCCGTAGGGTCCTGTAGGTTTCCATAAGCGCCCGCAGAGGTCTGAAGGGGCCCGTACTGTTCCGTAAGGATCCATAGGGCTCCGTAGAGCTTCGTAGGTTCCCTAGAGGCCTGTAGAGTACCGCAGGAGCCAGTAGTGTTCTGTAGGGGCCCGTAGGGTTCCTTCCATAGGGGCTGGCAGTGTTCCGTAAGGGCCTGTAGGGTTGTGTAAGTGCCCGCAGGAGTCTGTAGGAGTCTGTGGGATTCTGTAAGGTTCCGGAGGGTTCTGCAGGGTTCCGTAGGGGCCCGTAGAGTTCCGTAGTGGCTGGTAAAGTTCCGTAGGGCCCTGTGGGGTTCTGTATGGACCTGTAGGGTTCCGTAGGGGCCTGCAGGGTTCTGTAAGTGCCAGCAGGTGTCTGTAGGGTTCCGTAGGGGCCTGTGGTTTTCCGTAACTGCCTGCAAGGGTCTTTAGGCTTCCGTAGGGGCTGGTAGGGTTCCATAAAGTTCCGTGGGTTCCTGCAGAGTTCTGCAAGTGCCCGTAAGGGCCTGTAGGGGCCCACAGTGTTTCTGTCAGGTTCCGTAGAGTTCCGTAGGGGCCATAGGTTTCCGTAGTGGCTGGTAGTATTCCGTAGGGGTCTGTAGGGTTCCGTAGGCACCTGCAGTGTTCTGTAGGAGCCCATAGGGTTTTAGTGAGGTTCCGTTGTGTTGCTAAGGGTCTTGTAGAGTGCTGTCGGGTCCTGGAGTATTCTGTAGGGTTCCAGAGGGGCTCGTAAGGTTCCGTCGAAATCTGTAGGGTTCCCTAGGGGCCCGTGGAGTCCCGTAGATTTCCGTAGGGACCTGTAGGGCTGTGTAAGTGCCCGCAGGGGTTGGTAGGAGCTTGTAGGGTGCCATATGTTTCCGGAGGGTTGTGTAGGGTTCCGTAGGGGCCGGTGATGTTCCCAAGGGACCTGTAGAGTCTCGTACGGTTCCGTAGGGGCCTGTAGAGTCTCGTACAGTTCCGTAGGGTCCTGTAGGTTTCCATAAGCGCCCGCAGAGGTCTGAAGGGGCCCGTACTGTTCCGTAAGGATCCATAGGGCTCCGTAGAGCTTCGTAGGTTCCCTAGAGGCCTGTAGAGTACCGCAGGAGCCAGTAGTGTTCTGTAGGGGCCCGTAGGGTTCCTTCCATAGGGGCTGGCAGTGTTCCGTAAGGGCCTGTAGGGTTGTGTAAGTGCCCGCAGGAGTCTGTAGGAGTCTGTGGGATTCTGTAAGGTTCCGGAGGGTTCTGCAGGGTTCCGTAGGGGCCCGTAGAGTTCCGTAGTGGCTGGTAAAGTTCCGTAGGGCCCTGTGGGGTTCTGTATGGACCTGTAGGGTTCCGTAGGGGCCTGCAGGGTTCTGTAAGTGCCAGCAGGTGTCTGTAGGGTTCCGTAGGCGCCTGCAGTGTTCTGTAGGAGCCCATAGGGTTTTAGTGAGGTTCCGTTGTGTCGCTAAGGGTCTTGTAGAGTGCTGTCGGGTCCTGGGGTATTCTGTAGGGTTCCAGAGGGGCTCGTAAGGTTCCGTCGAAATCTGTAGGGTTCCCTAGGGGCCCGTGGAGTCCCGTAGATTTCCGTAGGGACCTGTAGGGTTGTGTAAGTGCCCGCAGGGGTTGGTAGGAGCTTGTAGGGTGCCATATGTTTCCGGAGGGTTGTGTAGGGTTCCGTAGGGGCCGGTGATGTTCCCAAGGGACCTGTAGAGTCTCGTACGGTTCCGTAGGGGCCTGTAGAGTCTCGTACAGTTCCGTAGGGTCCTGTAGGTTTCCATAAGCGCCCGCAGAGGTCTGAAGGGGCCCGTACTGTTCCGTAAGGATCCATAGGGTTCCGTAGAGCTTCGTAGGTTCCCTAGAGGCCTGTAGAGTACCGCAGGAGCCAGTAGTGTTCTGTAGGGGCCCGTAGGGTTCCTTCCATAGGGGCTGGCAGTGTTCCATAAGGGCCTGTAGGGTTGTGTAAGTGCCCGCAGGAGTCTGTAGGAGTCTGTGGGATTCTGTAAGGTTCCGGAGGGTTCTGCAGGGTTCCGTAGGGGCCCGTAGAGTTCCGTAGTGGCTGGTAAAGTTCCGTAGGGCCCTGTGGGGTTCTGTATGGACCTGTAGGGTTCCGTAGGGGCCTGCAGGGTTCTGTAAGTGCCAGCAGGTGTCTGTAGGGTTCCGTAGGGGTCTGTAGGGTTCCGTAGGCGCCTGCAGTGTTCTGTAGGAGCCCATAGGGTTTTAGTGAGGTTCCGTTGTGTCGCTAAGGGTCTTGTAGAGTGCTGTCGGGTCCTGGAGTATTCTGTAGGGTTCCAGAGGGGCTCGTAGGGTTCCGTCAAGATCTGTAGGGTTCCCTAGGGGCCCGTGGAGTCCCGTAGATTTCCGTAGGGACCTGTAGGGTTGTGTAAGTGCCCGCAGGAGTCTGTAGGAGTCTGTGGGATTCTGTAAGGTTCCGGAGGGTTCTGCAGGGTTCCGTAGGGGCCCGTAGAGTTCCGTAGTGGCTGGTAAAGTTCCGTAGGGCCCTGTACCGTTCCGTAACTGCCTGCAAGGGTCTTTAGGCTTCCGTAGGGGCTGGTAGGGTTCCATAAAGTTCCGTGGGTTCCTGCAGAGTTCTGCAAGTGCCCGCAAGGGCCTGTAGGGGCCCACAGTGTTTCTGTCAGGTTCCGTAGAGTTCCGTAGGGGCCATAGGTTTCCGTAGTGGCTGGTAGTATTCCGTAGGGGTCTGTAGGGTTCCGTAGGCACCTGCAGTGTTCTGTAGGAGCCCATAGGGTTTTAGTGAGGTTCCGTTGTGTTGCTAAGGGTCTTGTAGAGTGCTGTCGGGTCCTGGAGTATTCTGTAGGGTTCCAGAGGGGCTCGTAAGGTTCCGTCGAAATCTGTAGGGTTCCCTAGGGGCCCGTGGAGTCCCGTAGATTTCCGTAGGGACCTGTAGGGCTGTGTAAGTGCCCGCAGGGGTTGGTAGGAGCTTGTAGGGTGCCATATGTTTCCGGAGGGTTGTGTAGGGTTCCGTAGGGGCCGGTGATGTTCCCAAGGGACCTGTAGAGTCTCGTACGGTTCCGTAGGGACCTGTAGAGTCTCGTACAGTTCCGTAGGGTCCTGTAGGTTTCCATAAGCGCCCGCAGAGGTCTGAAGGGGCCCGTACTGTTCCGTAAGGATCCATAGGGCTCCGTAGAGCTTCGTAGGTTCCTTAGAGGCCTGTAGAGTACCGCAGGAGCCAGTAGTGTTCTGTAGGGGCCCGTAGGGTTCCTTCCATAGGGGCTGGCAGTGTTCCGTAAGGGCCTGTAGGGTTGTGTAAGTGCCCGCAGGAGTCTGTGGGATTCTGTAAGGTTCCGGAGGGTTCTGCAGGGTTCCGTAGGGGCCCGTAGAGTTCCGTAGTGGCTGGTAAAGTTCCGTAGGGCCCTGTGGGGTTCTGTATGGACCTGTAGGGTTCCGTAGGGGCCTGCAGGGTTCTGAAAGTGCCAGCAGGTGTCTGTAGGGTTCCGTAGGGGCCTGTGGTTTTCCGTAACTGCCTGCAAGGGTCTTTAGGCTTCCGTAGGGGCTGGTAGGGTTCCATAAAGTTCCGTGGGTTCCTGCAGAGTTCTGCAAGTGCCCGTAAGGGCCTGTAGGGGCCCACAGTGTTTCTGTCAGGTTCCGTAGGGGCCATAGGTTTCCGTAGTGGCTGGTAGTATTCCGTAGGGGTCTGTAGGGTTCCGTAGGGGCCCGTAGAGTTCCGTAGTGGCTGGTAAAGTTCCGTAGGGCCCTGTGGGGTTCTGTATGGACCTGTAGGGTTCCGTAGGGGCCTGCAGGGTTCTGTAAGTGCCAGCAGGTGTCTGTAGGATTCCGTAGCGGTCTGTAGGGTTCCGTAGGTGCCTGCAGTGTTCTGTAGGAGCCCATAGGGTTTTAGTGAGGTTCCGTTGTGTCGCTAAGGGTCTTGTAGAGTGCTGTCGGGTCCTGGAGTATTCTGTAGGGTTCCAGAGGGGCTCGTAGGGTTCCGTCAAGATCTGTAGGGTTCCCTAGGGGCCCGTGGAGTCCCGTAGATTTCCGTAGGGACCTGTAGGGTTGTGTAAGTGCCCGCAGGAGTCTGTAGGAGTCTGTGGGATTCTGTAAGGTTCCGGAGGGTTCTGCAGGGTTCCGTAGGGGCCCGTAGAGTTCCGTAGTGGCTGGTAAAGTTCCGTAGGGCCCTGTGGGGTTCTGTATGGACCTGTAGGGTTCCGTAGGGGCCTGCAGGGTTCTGTAAGTGCCAGCAGGTGTCTGTAGGGTTCCGTAGCGGTCTGTAGGGTTCCGTAGGCGCCTGCAGTGTTCTGTAGGAGCCCATAGGGTTTTAGTGAGGTTCCGTTGTGTTGCTAAGGGTCTTGTAGAGTGCTGTCGGGTCCTGGAGTATTCTGTAGGGTTCCAGAGGGGCTCGTAGGGTTCCGTCGAAATCTGTAGGGTTCCCTAGGGGCCCGTAGAGTCCCGTAGATTTCCGTAGGGGCCTATAGGGTTGTGTAAGTGCCCGCAGGAGTCTGTAGGAGTCTGTGGGATTCTGTAAGGTTCCGGAGGGTTCTGCAGGGTTCCGTAGGGGCCCGTAGAGTTCCGTAGTGGCTGGTAAAGTTCCGTAGGGCCCTGTGGGGTTCTGTATGGACCTGTAGGGTTCCGTAGGGGCCTGCAGGGTTCTGTAAGTGCCAGCAGGTGTCTGTAGGGTTCCGTAGGCGCCTGCAGTGTTCTGTAGGAGCCCATAGGGTTTTAGTGAGGTTCCGTTGTGTCGCTAAGGGTCTTGTAGAGTGCTGTCGGGTCCTGGAGTATTCTGTAGGGTTCCAGAGGGGCTCGTAGGGTTCCGTCAAGATCTGTAGGGTTCCCTAGGGGCCCGTGGAGTCCCGTAGATTTCCGTAGGGACCTGTAGGGTTGTGTAAGTGCCCGCAGGAGTCTGTAGGAGTCTGTGGGATTCTGTAAGGTTCCGGAGGGTTCTGCAGGGTTCCGTAGGGGCCCGTAGAGTTCCGTAGTGGCTGGTAAAGTTCCGTAGGGCCCTGTGGGGTTCTGTATGGACCTGTAGGGTTCCGTAGGGGCCTGCAGGGTTCTGAAAGTGCCAGCAGGTGTCTGTAGGGTTCCGTAGGGGCCTGTGGTTTTCCGTAACTGCCTGCAAGGGTCTTTAGGCTTCCGTAGGGGCTGGTAGGGTTCCATAAAGTTCCGTGGGTTCCTGCAGAGTTCTGCAAGTGCCCGTAAGGGCCTGTAGGGGCCCACAGTGTTTCTGTCAGGTTCCGTAGGGGCCATAGGTTTCCGTAGTGGCTGGTAGTATTCCGTAGGGGTCTGTAGGGTTCCGTAGGCACCTGCAGTGTTCTGTAGGAGCCCATAGGGTTTTAGTGAGGTTCCGTTGTGTCGCTAAGGGTCTTGTAGAGTGCTGTCGGGTCCTGGAGTATTCTGTAGGGTTCCAGAGGGGCTCGTAGGGTTCCGTCAAGATCTGTAGGGTTCCCTAGGGGCCCGTGGAGTCCCGTAGATTTCCGTAGGGACCTGTAGGGTTGTGTAAGTGCCCGCAGGAGTCTGTAGGAGTCTGTGGGATTCTGTAAGGTTCCGGAGGGTTCTGCAGGGTTCCGTAGGGGCCCGTAGAGTTCCGTAGTGGCTGGTAAAGTTCCGTAGGGCCCTGTACCGTTCCGTAACTGCCTGCAAGGGTCTTTAGGCTTCCGTAGGGGCTGGTAGGGTTCCATAAAGTTCCGTGGGTTCCTGCAGAGTTCTGCAAGTGCCCGCAAGGGCCTGTAGGGGCCCACAGTGTTTCTGTCAGGTTCCGTAGAGTTCCGTAGGGGCCATAGGTTTCCGTAGTGGCTGGTAGTATTCCGTAGGGGTCTGTAGGGTTCCGTAGGCACCTGCAGTGTTCTGTAGGAGCCCATAGGGTTTTAGTGAGGTTCCGTTGTGTTGCTAAGGGTCTTGTAGAGTGCTGTCGGGTCCTGGGGTATTCTGTAGGGTTCCAGAGGGGCTCGTAAGGTTCCGTCGAAATCTGTAGGGTTCCCTAGGGGCCCGTGGAGTCCCGTAGATTTCCGTAGGGACCTGTAGGGTTGTGTAAGTGCCCGCAGGGGTTGGTAGGAGCTTGTAGGGTGCCATATGTTTCCGGAGGGTTGTGTAGGGTTCCGTAGGGGCCGGTGGTGTTCCCAAGGGACCTGTAGAGTCTCGTACGGTTCCGTAGGGGCCTGTAGAGTCTCGTACAGTTCCGTAGGGTCCTGTAGGTTTCCATAAGCGCCCGCAGAGGTCTGAAGGGGCCCGTACTGTTCCGTAAGGATCCATAGGGTTCCGTAGAGCTTCGTAGGTTCCCTAGAGGCCTGTAGAGTACCGCAGGAGCCAGTAGTGTTCTGTAGGGGCCCGTAGGGTTCCTTCCATAGGGGCTGGCAGTGTTCCATAAGGGCCTGTAGGGTTGTGTAAGTGCCCGCAGGAGTCTGTAGGAGTCTGTGGGATTCTGTAAGGTTCCGGAGGGTTCTGCAGGGTTCCGTAGGGGCCCGTAGAGTTCCGTAGTGGCTGGTAAAGTTCCGTAGGGCCCTGTGGGGTTCTGTATGGACCTGTAGGGTTCCGTAGGGGCCTGCAGGGTTCTGTAAGTGCCAGCAGGTGTCTGTAGGGTTCCGTAGCGGTCTGTACGGTTCCGTAGGCGCCTGCAGTGTTCTGTAGGAGCCCATAGGGTTTTAGTGAGGTTCCGTTGTGTCGCTAAGGGTCTTGTAGAGTGCTGTCGGGTCCTGGAGTATTCTGTAGGGTTCCAGAGGGGCTCGTAGGGTTCCGTCAAGATCTGTAGGGTTCCCTAGGGGCCCGTGGAGTCCCGTAGATTTCCGTAGGGACCTGTAGGGTTGTGTAAGTGCCCGCAGGAGTCTGTAGGAGTCTGTGGGATTCTGTAAGGTTCCGGAGGGTTCTGCAGGGTTCCGTAGGGGCCCGTAGAGTTCCGTAGTGGCTGGTAAAGTTCCGTAGGGCCCTGTACCGTTCCGTAACTGCCTGCAAGGGTCTTTAGGCTTCCGTAGGGGCTGGTAGGGTTCCATAAAGTTCCGTGGGTTCCTGCAGAGTTCTGCAAGTGCCCGCAAGGGCCTGTAGGGGCCCACAGTGTTTCTGTCAGGTTCCGTAGAGTTCCGTAGGGGCCATAGGTTTCCGTAGTGGCTGGTAGTATTCCGTAGGGGTCTGTAGGGTTCCGTAGGCACCTGCAGTGTTCTGTAGGAGCCCATAGGGTTTTAGTGAGGTTCCGTTGTGTCGCTAAGGGTCTTGTAGAGTGCTGTCGGGTCCTGGAGTATTCTGTAGGGTTCCAGAGGGGCTCGTAAGGTTCCGTCGAAATCTGTAGGGTTCCCTAGGGGCCCGTGGAGTCCCGTAGATTTCCGTAGGGACCTGTAGGGCTGTGTAAGTGCCCGCAGGGGTTGGTAGGAGCTTGTAGGGTGCCATATGTTTCCGGAGGGTTGTGTAGGGTTCCGTAGGGGCCGGTGATGTTCCCAAGGGACCTGTAGAGTCTCGTACGGTTCCGTAGGGGCCTGTAGAGTCTCGTACAGTTCCGTAGGGTCCTGTAGGTTTCCATAAGCGCCCGCAGAGGTCTGAAGGGGCCCGTACTGTTCCGTAAGGATCCATAGGGCTCCGTAGAGCTTCGTAGGTTCCTTAGAGGCCTGTAGAGTACCGCAGGAGCCAGTAGTGTTCTGTAGGGGCCCGTAGGGTTCCTTCCATAGGGGCTGGCAGTGTTCCGTAAGGGCCTGTAGGGTTGTGTAAGTGCCCGCAGGAGTCTGTGGGATTCTGTAAGGTTCCGGAGGGTTCTGCAGGGTTCCGTAGGGGCCCGTAGAGTTCCGTAGTGGCTGGTAAAGTTCCGTAGGGCCCTGTGGGGTTCTGTATGGACCTGTAGGGTTCCGTAGGGGCCTGCAGGGTTCTGAAAGTGCCAGCAGGTGTCTGTAGGGTTCCGTAGGGGCCTGTGGTTTTCCGTAACTGCCTGCAAGGGTCTTTAGGCTTCCGTAGGGGCTGGTAGGGTTCCATAAAGTTCCGTGGGTTCCTGCAGAGTTCTGCAAGTGCCCGCAAGGGCCTGTAGGGGCCCACAGTGTTTCTGTCAGGTTCCGTAGGGGCCATAGGTTTCCGTAGTGGCTGGTAGTATTCCGTAGGGGTCTGTAGGGTTCCGTAGGGGCCCGTAGAGTTCCGTAGTGGCTGGTAAAGTTCCGTAGGGCCCTGTGGGGTTCTGTATGGACCTGTAGGGTTCCGTAGGGGCCTGCAGGGTTCTGTAAGTGCCAGCAGGTGTCTGTAGGATTCCGTAGCGGTCTGTAGGGTTCCGTAGGCGCCTGCAGTGTTCTGTAGGAGCCCATAGGGTTTTAGTGAGGTTCCGTTGTGTCGCTAAGGGTCTTGTAGAGTGGTGTCGGGTCCTGGAGTATTCTGTAGGGTTCCAGAGGGGCTCGTAGGGTTCCGTCAAGATCTGTAGGGTTCCCTAGGGGCCCGTGGAGTCCCGTAGATTTCCGTAGGGACCTGTAGGGTTGTGTAAGTGCCCGCAGGAGTCTGTAGGAGTCTGTGGGATTCTGTAAGGTTCCGGAGGGTTCTGCAGGGTTCCGTAGGGGCCCGTAGAGTTCCGTAGTGGCTGGTAAAGTTCCGTAGGGCCCTGTGGGGTTCTGTATGGACCTGTAGGGTTCCGTAGGGGCCTGCAGGGTTCTGTAAGTGCCAGCAGGTGTCTGTAGGGTTCCGTAGCGGTCTGTAGGGTTCCGTAGGCGCCTGCAGTGTTCTGTAGGAGCCCATAGGGTTTTAGTGAGGTTCCGTTGTGTTGCTAAGGGTCTTGTAGAGTGCTGTCGGGTCCTGGAGTATTCTGTAGGGTTCCAGAGGGGCTCGTAGGGTTCCGTCGAAATCTGTAGGGTTCCCTAGGGGCCCGTAGAGTCCCGTAGATTTCCGTAGGGGCCTATAGGGTTGTGTAAGTGCCCGCAGGAGTCTGTAGGAGTCTGTGGGATTCTGTAAGGTTCCGGAGGGTTCTGCAGGGTTCCGTAGGCGCGCGTAGAGTTCCGTAGTGGCTGGTAAAGTTCCGTAGGGCCCTGTACCGTTCCGTAACTGCCTGCAAGGGTCTTTAGGCTTCCGTAGGGGCTGGTAGGGTTCCATAAAGTTCCGTGGGTTCCTGCAGAGTTCTGCAAGTGCCCGCAAGGGCCTGTAGGGGCCCACAGTGTTTCTGTCAGGTTCCGTAGAGTTCCATAGGGGCCATAGGTTTCCGTAGTGGCTGGTAGTATTCCGTAGGGGTCTGTAGGGTTCCGTAGGCACCTGCAGTGTTCTGTAGGAGCCCATAGGGTTTTAGTGAGGTTCCGTTGTGTTGCTAAGGGTCTTGTAGAGTGCTGTCGGGTCCTGGAGTATTCTGTAGGGTTCCAGAGGGGCTCGTAAGGTTCCGTCGAAATCTGTAGGGTTCCCTAGGGGCCCGTGGAGTCCCGTAGATTTCCGTAGGGACCTGTAGGGCTGTGTAAGTGCCCGCAGGGGTTGGTAGGAGCTTGTAGGGTGCCATATGTTTCCGGAGGGTTGTGTAGGGTTCCGTAGGGGCCGGTGATGTTCCCAAGGGACCTGTAGAGTCTCGTACGGTTCCGTAGGGGCCTGTAGAGTCTCGTACAGTTCCGTAGGGTCCTGTAGGTTTCCATAAGCGCCCGCAGAGGTCTGAAGGGGCCCGTACTGTTCCGTAAGGATCCATAGGGCTCCGTAGAGCTTCGTAGGTTCCCTAGAGGCCTGTAGAGTACCGCAGGAGCCAGTAGTGTTCTGTAGGGGCCCGTAGGGTTCCTTCCATAGGGGCTGGCAGTGTTCCGTAAGGGCCTGTAGGGTTGTGTAAGTGCCCGCAGGAGTCTGTAGGAGTCTGTGGGATTCTGTAAGGTTCCGGAGGGTTCTGCAGGGTTCCGTAGGGGCCCGTAGAGTTCCGTAGTGGCTGGTAAAGTTCCGTAGGGCCCTGTGGGGTTCTGTATGGACCTGTAGGGTTCCGTAGGGGCCTGCAGGGTTCTGTAAGTGCCAGCAGGTGTCTGTAGGGTTCCGTAGGCGCCTGCAGTGTTCTGTAGGAGCCCATAGGGTTTTAGTGAGGTTCCGTTGTGTCGCTAAGGGTCTTGTAGAGTGCTGTCGGGTCCTGGAGTATTCTGTAGGGTTCCAGAGGGGCTCGTAGGGTTCCGTCAAGATCTGTAGGGTTCCATAGGGGCCCGTGGAGTCCCGTAGATTTCCGTAGGGACCTGTAGGGTTGTGTAAGTGCCCGCAGGAGTCTGTAGGAGTCTGTGGGATTCTGTAAGGTTCCGGAGGGTTCTGCAGGGTTCCGTAGGGGCCCGTAGAGTTCCGTAGTGGCTGGTAAAGTTCCGTAGGGCCCTGTACCGTTCCGTAACTGCCTGCAAGGGTCTTTAGGCTTCCGTAGGGGCTGGTAGGGTTCCATAAAGTTCCGTGGGTTCCTGCAGAGTTCTGCAAGTGCCCGTAAGGGCCTGTAGGGGCCCACAGTGTTTCTGTCAGGTTCCGTAGGGGCCATAGGTTTCCGTAGTGGCTGGTAGTATTCCGTAGGGGTCTGTAGGGTTCCGTAGGCACCTGCAGTGTTCTGTAGGAGCCCATAGGGTTTTAGTGAGGTTCCGTTGTGTCGCTAAGGGTCTTGTAGAGTGCTGTCGGGTCCTGGAGTATTCTGTAGGGTTCCAGAGGGGCTCGTAAGGTTCCGTCGAAATCTGTAGGGTTCCCTAGGGGCCCGTGGAGTCCCGTAGATTTCCGTAGGGACCTGTAGGGTTGTGTAAGTGCCCACAGGGGTTGGTAGGAGCTTGTAGGGTGCCATATGTTTCCGGAGGGTTGTGTAGGGTTCCGTAGGGGCCGGTGATGTTCCCAAGGGACCTGTAGAGTCTCGTACGGTTCCGTAGGGGCCTGTAGAGTCTCGTACAGTTCCGTAGGGTCCTGTAGGTTTCCATAAGCGCCCGCAGAGGTCTGAAGGGGCCCGTACTGTTCCGTAAGGATCCATAGGGCTCCGTAGAGCTTCGTAGGTTCCCTAGAGGCCTGTAGAGTACCGCAGGAGCCAGTAGTGTTCTGTAGGGGCCCGTAGGGTTCCTTCCATAGGGGCTGGCAGTGTTCTGTAAGGGCCTGTAGGGTTGTGTAAGTGCCCGCAGGAGTCTGTGGGATTCTGTAAGGTTCCGGAGGGTTCTGCAGGGTTCCGTAGGGGCCCGTAGAGTTCCGTAGTGGCTGGTAAAGTTCCGTAGGGCCCTGTGGGGTTCTGTATGGACCTGTAGGGTTCCGTAGGGGCCTGCAGGGTTCTGAAAGTGCCAGCAGGTGTCTGTAGGGTTCCGTAGGGGCCTGTGGTTTTCCGTAACTGCCTGCAAGGGTCTTTAGGCTTCCGTAGGGGCTGGTAGGGTTCCATAAAGTTCCGTGGGTTCCTGCAGAGTTCTGCAAGTGCCCGTAAGGGCCTGTAGGGGCCCACAGTGTTTCTGTCAGGTTCCGTAGGGGCCATAGGTTTCCGTAGTGGCTGGTAGTATTCCGTAGGGGTCTGTAGGGTTCCGTAGGCACCTGCAGTGTTCTGTAGGAGCCCATAGGGTTTTAGTGAGGTTCCGTTGTGTCGCTAAGGGTCTTGTAGAGTGCTGTCGGGTCCTGGAGTATTCTGTAGGGTTCCAGAGGGGCTCGTAGGGTTCCGTCAAGATCTGTAGGGTTCCCTAGGGGCCCGTGGAGTCCCGTAGATTTCCGTAGGGACCTGTAGGGTTGTGTAAGTGCCCGCAGGAGTCTGTAGGAGTCTGTGGGATTCTGTAAGGTTCCGGAGGGTTCTGCAGGGTTCCGTAGGGGCCCGTAGAGTTCCGTAGTGGCTGGTAAAGTTCCGTAGGGCCCTGTGTGGTTCTGTATGGACCTGTAGGGTTCCGTAGGGGCCTGCAGGGTTCTGTAAGTGCCAGCAGGTGTCTGTAGGGTTCCGTAGCGGTCTGTAGGGTTCCGTAGGCGCCTGCAGTGTTCTGTAGGAGCCCATAGGGTTTTAGTGAGGTTCCGTTGTGTCGCTAAGGGTCTTGTAGAGTGCTGTCGGGTCCTGGAGTATTCTGTAGGGTTCCAGAGGGGCTCGTAGGGTTCCGTCGAAATCTGTAGGGTTCCCTAGGGGCCCGTAGAGTCCCGTAGATTTCCGTAGGGGCCTATAGGGTTGTGTAAGTGCCCGCAGGAGTCTGTAGGAGTCTGTGGGATTCTGTAAGGTTCCGGAGGGTTCTGCAGGGTTCCGTAGGCGCGCGTAGAGTTCCGTAGTGGCTGGTAAAGTTCCGTAGGGCCCTGTACCGTTCCGTAACTGCCTGCAAGGGTCTTTAGGCTTCCGTAGGGGCTGGTAGGGTTCCATAAAGTTCCGTGGGTTCCTGCAGAGTTCTGCAAGTGCCCGCAAGGGCCTGTAGGGGCCCACAGTGTTTCTGTCAGGTTCCGTAGAGTTCCGTAGGGGCCATAGGTTTCCGTAGTGGCTGGTAGTATTCCGTAGGGGTCTGTAGGGTTCCGTAGGCACCTGCAGTGTTCTGTAGGAGCCCATAGGGTTTTAGTGAGGTTCCGTTGTGTTGCTAAGGGTCTTGTAGAGTGCTGTCGGGTCCTGGAGTATTCTGTAGGGTTCCAGAGGGGCTCGTAAGGTTCCGTCGAAATCTGTAGGGTTCCCTAGGGGCCCGTGGAGTCCCGTAGATTTCCGTAGGGACCTGTAGGGCTGTGTAAGTGCCCGCAGGGGTTGGTAGGAGCTTGTAGGGTGCCATATGTTTCCGGAGGGTTGTGTAGGGTTCCGTAGGGGCCGGTGATGTTCCCAAGGGACCTGTAGAGTCTCGTACGGTTCCGTAGGGGCCTGTAGAGTCTCGTACAGTTCCGTAGGGTCCTGTAGGTTTCCATAAGCGCCCGCAGAGGTCTGAAGGGGCCCGTACTGTTCCGTAAGGATCCATAGGGCTCCGTAGAGCTTCGTAGGTTCCCTAGAGGCCTGTAGAGTACCGCAGGAGCCAGTAGTGTTCTGTAGGGGCCCGTAGGGTTCCTTCCATAGGGGCTGGCAGTGTTCTGTAAGGGCCTGTAGGGTTGTGTAAGTGCCCGCAGGAGTCTGTGGGATTCTGTAAGGTTCCGGAGGGTTCTGCAGGGTTCCGTAGGGGCCCGTAGAGTTCCGTAGTGGCTGGTAAAGTTCCGTAGGGCCCTGTGGGGTTCTGTATGGACCTGTAGGGTTCCGTAGGGGCCTGCAGGGTTCTGAAAGTGCCAGCAGGTGTCTGTAGGGTTCCGTAGGGGCCTGTGGTTTTCCGTAACTGCCTGCAAGGGTCTTTAGGCTTCCGTAGGGGCTGGTAGGGTTCCATAAAGTTCCGTGGGTTCCTGCAGAGTTCTGCAAGTGCCCGTAAGGGCCTGTAGGGGCCCACAGTGTTTCTGTCAGGTTCCGTAGGGGCCATAGGTTTCCGTAGTGGCTGGTAGTATTCCGTAGGGGTCTGTAGGGTTCCGTAGGCACCTGCAGTGTTCTGTAGGAGCCCATAGGGTTTTAGTGAGGTTCCGTTGTGTCGCTAAGGGTCTTGTAGAGTGCTGTCGGGTCCTGGAGTATTCTGTAGGGTTCCAGAGGGGCTCGTAGGGTTCCGTCAAGATCTGTAGGGTTCCCTAGGGGCCCGTGGAGTCCCGTAGATTTCCGTAGGGACCTGTAGGGTTGTGTAAGTGCCCGCAGGAGTCTGTAGGAGTCTGTGGGATTCTGTAAGGTTCCGGAGGGTTCTGCAGGGTTCCGTAGGGGCCCGTAGAGTTCCGTAGTGGCTGGTAAAGTTCCGTAGGGCCCTGTGTGGTTCTGTATGGACCTGTAGGGTTCCGTAGGGGCCTGCAGGGTTCTGTAAGTGCCAGCAGGTGTCTGTAGGGTTCCGTAGCGGTCTGTAGGGTTCCGTAGGCACCTGCAGTGTTCTGTAGGAGCCCATAGGGTTTTAGTGAGGTTCCGTTGTGTCGCTAAGGGTCTTGTAGAGTGCTGTCGGGTCCTGGAGTATTCTGTAGGGTTCCAGAGGGGCTCGTAGGGTTCCGTCGAAATCTGTAGGGTTCCCTAGGGGCCCGTAGAGTCCCGTAGATTTCCGTAGGGGCCTATAGGGTTGTGTAAGTGCCCGCAGGAGTCTGTAGGAGTCTGTGGGATTCTGTAAGGTTCCGGAGGGTTCTGCAGGGTTCCGTAGGCGCGCGTAGAGTTCCGTAGTGGCTGGTAAAGTTCCGTAGGGCCCTGTACCGTTCCGTAACTGCCTGCAAGGGTCTTTAGGCTTCCGTAGGGGCTGGTAGGGTTCCATAAAGTTCCGTGGGTTCCTGCAGAGTTCTGCAAGTGCCCGCAAGGGCCTGTAGGGGCCCACAGTGTTTCTGTCAGGTTCCGTAGAGTTCCGTAGGGGCCATAGGTTTCCGTAGTGGCTGGTAGTATTCCGTAGGGGTCTGTAGGGTTCCGTAGGCACCTGCAGTGTTCTGTAGGAGCCCATAGGGTTTTAGTGAGGTTCCGTTGTGTTGCTAAGGGTCTTGTAGAGTGCTGTCGGGTCCTGGAGTATTCTGTAGGGTTCCAGAGGGGCTCGTAAGGTTCCGTCGAAATCTGTAGGGTTCCCTAGGGGCCCGTGGAGTCCCGTAGATTTCCGTAGGGACCTGTAGGGCTGTGTAAGTGCCCGCAGGGGTTGGTAGGAGCTTGTAGGGTGCCATATGTTTCCGGAGGGTTGTGTAGGGTTCCGTAGGGGCCGGTGATGTTCCCAAGGGACCTGTAGAGTCTCGTACGGTTCCGTAGGGGCCTGTAGAGTCTCGTACAGTTCCGTAGGGTCCTGTAGGTTTCCATAAGCGCCCGCAGAGGTCTGAAGGGGCCCGTACTGTTCCGTAAGGATCCATAGGGCTCCGTAGAGCTTCGTAGGTTCCCTAGAGGCCTGTAGAGTACCGCAGGAGCCAGTAGTGTTCTGTAGGGGCCCGTAGGGTTCCTTCCATAGGGGCTGGCAGTGTTCCGTAAGGGCCTGTAGGGTTGTGTAAGTGCCCGCAGGAGTCTGTAGGAGTCTGTGGGATTCTGTAAGGTTCCGGAGGGTTCTGCAGGGTTCCGTAGGGGCCCGTAGAGTTCCGTAGTGGCTGGTAAAGTTCCGTAGGGCCCTGTGGGGTTCTGTATGGACCTGTAGGGTTCCGTAGGGGCCTGCAGGGTTCTGTAAGTGCCAGCAGGTGTCTGTAGGGTTCCGTAGGCGCCTGCAGTGTTCTGTAGGAGCCCATAGGGTTTTAGTGAGGTTCCGTTGTGTTGCTAAGGGTCTTGTAGAGTGCTGTCGGGTCCTGGAGTATTCTGTAGGGTTCCAGAGGGGCTCGTAGGGTTCCGTCGAAATCTGTAGGGTTCCCTAGGGGCCCGTAGAGTCCCGTAGATTTCCGTAGGGGCCTATAGGGTTGTGTAAGTGCCCGCAGGAGTCTGTAGGAGTCTGTGGGATTCTGTAAGGTTCCGGAGGGTTCTGCAGGGTTCCGTAGGGGCCCGTAGAGTTCCGTAGTGGCTGGTAAAGTTCCGTAGGGCCCTGTACCGTTCCGTAACTGCCTGCAAGGGTCTTTAGGCTTCCGTAGGGGCTGGTAGGGTTCCATAAAGTTCCGTGGGTTCCTGCAGAGTTCTGCAAGTGCCCGCAAGGGCCTGTAGGGGCCCACAGTGTTTCTGTCAGGTTCCGTAGAGTTCCGTAGGGGCCATAGGTTTCCGTAGTGGCTGGTAGTATTCCGTAGGGGTCTGTAGGGTTCCGTAGGCACCTGCAGTGTTCTGTAGGAGCCCATAGGGTTTTAGTGAGGTTCCGTTGTGTTGCTAAGGGTCTTGTAGAGTGCTGTCGGGTCCTGGAGTATTCTGTAGGGTTCCAGAGGGGCTCGTAAGGTTCCGTCGAAATCTGTAGGGTTCCCTAGGGGCCCGTGGAGTCCCGTAGATTTCCGTAGGGACCTGTAGGGCTGTGTAAGTGCCCGCAGGGGTTGGTAGGAGCTTGTAGGGTGCCATATGTTTCCGGAGGGTTGTGTAGGGTTCCGTAGGGGCCGGTGATGTTCCCAAGGGACCTGTAGAGTCTCGTACGGTTCCGTAGGGGCCTGTAGAGTCTCGTACAGTTCCGTAGGGTCCTGTAGGTTTCCATAAGCGCCCGCAGAGGTCTGAAGGGGCCCGTACTGTTCCGTAAGGATCCATAGGGCTCCGTAGAGCTTCGTAGGTTCCCTAGAGGCCTGTAGAGTACCGCAGGAGCCAGTAGTGTTCTGTAGGGGCCCGTAGGGTTCCTTCCATAGGGGCTGGCAGTGTTCCGTAAGGGCCTGTAGGGTTGTGTAAGTGCCCGCAGGAGTCTGTAGGAGTCTGTGGGATTCTGTAAGGTTCCGGAGGGTTCTGCAGGGTTCCGTAGGGGCCCGTAGAGTTCCGTAGTGGCTGGTAAAGTTCCGTAGGGCCCTGTGGGGTTCTGTATGGACCTGTAGGGTTCCGTAGGGGCCTGCAGGGTTCTGTAAGTGCCAGCAGGTGTCTGTAGGGTTCCGTAGGCGCCTGCAGTGTTCTGTAGGAGCCCATAGGGTTTTAGTGAGGTTCCGTTGTGTCGCTAAGGGTCTTGTAGAGTGCTGTCGGGTCCTGGAGTATTCTGTAGGGTTCCAGAGGGGCTCGTAGGGTTCCGTCAAGATCTGTAGGGTTCCCTAGGGGCCCGTGGAGTCCCGTAGATTTCCGTAGGGACCTGTAGGGTTGTGTAAGTGCCCGCAGGAGTCTGTAGGAGTCTGTGGGATTCTGTAAGGTTCCGGAGGGTTCTGCAGGGTTCCGTAGGGGCCCGTAGAGTTCTGTAGTGGCTGGTAAAGTTCCGTAGGGCCCTGTACCGTTCCGTAACTGCCTGCAAGGGTCTTTAGGCTTCCGTAGGGGCTGGTAGGGTTCCATAAAGTTCCGTGGGTTCCTGCAGAGTTCTGCAAGTGCCCGCAAGGGCCTGTAGGGGCCCACAGTGTTTCTGTCAGGTTCCGTAGAGTTCCGTAGGGGCCATAGGTTTCCGTAGTGGCTGGTAGTATTCTGTAGGGGTCTGTAGGGTTCCGTAGGCACCTGCAGTGTTCTGTAGGAGCCCATAGGGTTTTAGTGAGGTTCCGTTGTGTTGCTAAGGGTCTTGTAGAGTGCTGTCGGGTCCTGGAGTATTCTGTAGGGTTCCAGAGGGGCTCGTAAGGTTCCGTCGAAATCTGTAGGGTTCCCTAGGGGCCCGTGGAGTCCCGTAGATTTCCGTAGGGACCTGTAGGGTTGTGTAAGTGCCCGCAGGGGTTGGTAGGAGCTTGTAGGGTGCCATATGTTTCCGGAGGGTTGTGTAGGGTTCCGTAGGGGCCGGTGATGTTCCCAAGGGACCTGTAGAGTCTCGTACGGTTCCGTAGGGGCCTGTAGAGTCTCGTACAGTTCCGTAGGGTCCTGTAGGTTTCCATAAGCGCCCGCAGAGGTCTGAAGGGGCCCGTACTGTTCCGAAAGGATCCATAGGGCTCCGTAGAGCTTCGTAGGTTCCCTAGAGGCCTGTAGAGTACCGCAGGAGCCAGTAGTGTTCTGTAGGGGCCCGTAGGGTTCCTTCCATAGGGGCTGGCAGTGTTCCGTAAGGGCCTGTAGGGTTGTGTAAGTGCCCGCAGGAGTCTGTGGGATTCTGTAAGGTTCCGGAGGGTTCTGCAGGGTTCCGTAGGGGCCCGTAGAGTTCCGTAGTGGCTGGTAAAGTTCCGTAGGGCCCTGTGGGGTTCTGTATGGACCTGTAGGGTTCCGTAGGGGCCTGCAGGGTTCTGTAAGTGCCAGCAGGTGTCTGTAGGGTTCCGTAGCGGTCTGTAGGGTTCCGTAGGCGCCTGCAGTGTTCTGTAGGAGCCCATAGGGTTTTAGTGAGGTTCCGTTGTGTTGCTAAGGGTCTTGTAGAGTGCTGTCGGGTCCTGGAGTATTCTGTAGGGTTCCAGAGGGGCTCGTAAGGTTCCGTCGAAATCTGTAGGGTTCCCTAGGGGCCCGTGGAGTCCCGTAGATTTCCGTAGGGACCTGTAGGGTTGTGTAAGTGCCCGCAGGAGTCTGTAGGAGTCTGTGGGATTCTGTAAGGTTCCGGAGGGTTCTGCAGGGTTCCGTAGGGGCCCGTAGAGTTCCGTAGTGGCTGGTAAAGTTCCGTAGGGCCCTGTGGGGTTCTGTATGGACCTGTAGGGTTCCGTAGGGGCCTGCAGGGTTCTGAAAGTGCCAGCAGGTGTCTGTAGGGTTCCGTAGGGGCCTGTGGTTTTCCGTAACTGCCTGCAAGGGTCTTTAGGCTTCCGTAGGGGCTGGTAGGGTTCCATAAAGTTCCGTGGGTTCCTGCAGAGTTCTGCAAGTGCCCGTAAGGGCCTGTAGGGGCCCACAGTGTTTCTGTCAGGTTCCGTAGGGGCCATAGGTTTCCGTAGTGGCTGGTAGTATTCCGTAGGGGTCTGTAGGGTTCCGTAGGCACCTGCAGTGTTCTGTAGGAGCCCATAGGGTTTTAGTGAGGTTCCGTTGTGTCGCTAAGGGTCTTGTAGAGTGCTGTCGGGTCCTGGAGTATTCTGTAGGGTTCCAGAGGGGCTCGTAGGGTTCCGTCAAGATCTGTAGGGTTCCCTAGGGGCCCGTGGAGTCCCATAGATTTCCGTAGGGACCTGTAGGGTTGTGTAAGTGCCCGCAGGAGTCTGTAGGAGTCTGTGGGATTCTGTAAGGTTCCGGAGGGTTCTGCAGGGTTCCGTAGGGGCCCGTAGAGTTCCGTAGTGGCTGGTAAAGTTCCGTAGGGCCCTGTACCGTTCCGTAACTGCCTGCAAGGGTCTTTAGGCTTCCGTAGGGGCTGGTTGGGTTCCATAAAGTTCCGTGGGTTCCTGCAGAGTTCTGCAAGTGCCCGCAAGGGCCTGTAGGGGCCCACAGTGTTTCTGTCAGGTTCCGTAGAGTTCCGTAGGGGCCATAGGTTTCCGTAGTGGCTGGTAGTATTCTGTAGGGGTCTGTAGGGTTCCGTAGGCACCTGCAGTGTTCTGTAGGAGCCCATAGGGTTTTAGTGAGGTTCCGTTGTGTTGCTAAGGGTCTTGTAGAGTGCTGTCGGGTCCTGGAGTATTCTGTAGGGTTCCAGAGGGGCTCGTAAGGTTCCGTCGAAATCTGTAGGGTTCCCTAGGGGCCCGTGGAGTCCCGTAGATTTCCGTAGGGACCTGTAGGGTTGTGTAAGTGCCCGCAGGGGTTGGTAGGAGCTTGTAGGGTGCCATATGTTTCCGGAGGGTTGTGTAGGGTTCCGTAGGGGCCGGTGATGTTCCCAAGGGACCTGTAGAGTCTCGTACGGTTCCGTAGGGGCCTGTAGAGTCTCGTACAGTTCCGTAGGGTCCTGTAGGTTTCCATAAGCGCCCGCAGAGGTCTGAAGGGGCCCGTACTGTTCCGTAAGGATCCATAGGGCTCCGTAGAGCTTCGTAGGTTCCCTAGAGGCCTGTAGAGTACCGCAGGAGCCAGTAGTGTTCTGTAGGGGCCCGTAGGGTTCCTTCCATAGGGGCTGGCAGTGTTCTGTAAGGGCCTGTAGGGTTGTGTAAGTGCCCGCAGGAGTCTGTGGGATTCTGTAAGGTTCCGGAGGGTTCTGCAGGGTTCCGTAGGGGCCCGTAGAGTTCCGTAGTGGCTGGTAAAGTTCCGTAGGGCCCTGTGGGGTTCTGTATGGACCTGTAGGGTTCCGTAGGGGCCTGCAGGGTTCTGAAAGTGCCAGCAGGTGTCTGTAGGGTTCCGTAGGGGCCTGTGGTTTTCCGTAACTGCCTGCAAGGGTCTTTAGGCTTCCGTAGGGGCTGGTAGGGTTCCATAAAGTTCCGTGGGTTCCTGCAGAGTTCTGCAAGTGCCCGTAAGGGCCTGTAGGGGCCCACAGTGTTTCTGTCAGGTTCCGTAGGGGCCATAGGTTTCCGTAGTGGCTGGTAGTATTCCGTAGGGGTCTGTAGGGTTCCGTAGGCACCTGCAGTGTTCTGTAGGAGCCCATAGGGTTTTAGTGAGGTTCCGTTGTGTCGCTAAGGGTCTTGTAGAGTGCTGTCGGGTCCTGGAGTATTCTGTAGGGTTCCAGAGGGGCTCGTAGGGTTCCGTCAAGATCTGTAGGGTTCCCTAGGGGCCCGTGGAGTCCCGTAGATTTCCGTAGGGACCTGTAGGGTTGTGTAAGTGCCCGCAGGAGTCTGTAGGAGTCTGTGGGATTCTGTAAGGTTCCGGAGGGTTCTGCAGGGTTCCGTAGGGGCCCGTAGAGTTCCGTAGTGGCTGGTAAAGTTCCGTAGGGCCCTGTGTGGTTCTGTATGGACCTGTAGGGTTCCGTAGGGGCCTGCAGGGTTCTGTAAGTGCCAGCAGGTGTCTGTAGGGTTCCGTAGCGGTCTGTAGGGTTCCGTAGGCGCCTGCAGTGTTCTGTAGGAGCCCATAGGGTTTTAGTGAAGTTCCGTTGTGTTGCTAAGGGTCTTGTAGAGTGCTGTCGGGTCCTGGAGTATTCTGTAGGGTTCCAGAGGGGCTCGTAGGGTTCCGTCGAAATCTGTAGGGTTCCCTAGGGGCCCGTAGAGTCCCGTAGATTTCCGTAGGGGCCTATAGGGTTGTGTAAGTGCCCGCAGGAGTCTGTAGGAGTCTGTGGGATTCTGTAAGGTTCCGGAGGGTTCTGCAGGGTTCCGTAGGGGCCCGTAGAGTTCCGTAGTGGCTGGTAAAGTTCCGTAGGGCCCTGTGTGGTTCTGTATGGACCTGTAGGGTTCCGTAGGGGCCTGCAGGGTTCTGTAAGTGCCAGCAGGTGTCTGTAGGGTTCCGTAGCGGTCTGTAGGGTTCCGTAGGCGCCTGCAGTGTTCTGTAGGAGCCCATAGGGTTTTAGTGAAGTTCCGTTGTGTTGCTAAGGGTCTTGTAGAGTGCTGTCGGGTCCTGGAGTATTCTGTAGGGTTCCAGAGGGGCTCGTAGGGTTCCGTCAAGATCTGTAGGGTTCCCTAGGGGCCCGTGGAGTCCCGTAGATTTCCGTAGGGACCTGTAGGGTTGTGTAAGTGCCCGCAGGAGTCTGTAGGAGTCTGTGGGATTCTGTAAGGTTCCGGAGGGTTCTGCCGGGTTCCGTAGGGGCCCGTAGAGTTCCGTAGTGGCTGGTAAAGTTCCGTAGGGCCCTGTGGGGTTCTGTATGGACCTGTAGGGTTCCGTAGGGGCCTGCAGGGTTCTGTAAGTGCCAGCAGGTGTCTGTAGGGTTCCGTAGCGGTCTGTAGGGTTCCGTAGGCGCCTGCAGTGTTCTGTAGGAGCCCATAGGGTTTTAGTGAAGTTCCGTTGTGTTGCTAAGGGTCTTGTAGAGTGCTGTCGGGTCCTGGAGTATTCTGTAGGGTTCCAGAGGGGCTCGTAGGGTTCCGTCGAAATCTGTAGGGTTCCCTAGGGGCCCGTAGAGTCCCGTAGATTTCCGTAGGGGCCTATAGGGTTGTGTAAGTGCCCGCAGGAGTCTGTAGGAGTCTGTGGGATTCTGTAAGGTTCCGGAGGGTTCTGCAGGGTTCCGTAGGCGCGCGTAGAGTTCCGTAGTGGCTGGTAAAGTTCCGTAGGGCCCTGTACCGTTCCGTAACTGCCTGCAAGGGTCTTTAGGCTTCCGTAGGGGCTGGTAGGGTTCCATAAAGTTCCGTGGGTTCCTGCAGAGTTCTGCAAGTGCCCGCAAGGGCCTGTAGGGGCCCACAGTGTTTCTGTCAGGTTCCGTAGAGTTCCGTAGGGGCCATAGGTTTCCGTAGTGGCTGGTAGTATTCCGTAGGGGTCTGTAGGGTTCCGTAGGCACCTGCAGTGTTCTGTAGGAGCCCATAGGGTTTTAGTGAGGTTCCGTTGTGTTGCTAAGGGTCTTGTAGAGTGCTGTCGGGTCCTGGAGTATTCTGTAGGGTTCCAGAGGGGCTCGTAAGGTTCCGTCGAAATCTGTAGGGTTCCCTAGGGGCCCGTGGAGTCCCGTAGATTTCCGTAGGGACCTGTAGGGCTGTGTAAGTGCCCGCAGGGGTTGGTAGGAGCTTGTAGGGTGCCATATGTTTCCGGAGGGTTGTGTAGGGTTCCGTAGGGGCCGGTGATGTTCCCAAGGGACCTGTAGAGTCTCGTACGGTTCCGTAGGGGCCTGTAGAGTCTCGTACAGTTCCGTAGGGTCCTGTAGGTTTCCATAAGCGCCCGCAGAGGTCTGAAGGGGCCCGTACTGTTCCGTAAGGATCCATAGGGCTCCGTAGAGCTTCGTAGGTTCCTTAGAGGCCTGTAGAGTACCGCAGGAGCCAGTAGTGTTCTGTAGGGGCCCGTAGGGTTCCTTCCATAGGGGCTGGCAGTGTTCCGTAAGGGCCTGTAGGGTTGTGTAAGTGCCCGCAGGAGTCTGTAGGAGTCTGTGGGATTCTGTAAGGTTCCGGAGGGTTCTGCAGGGTTCCGTAGGGGCCCGTAGAGTTCCGTAGTGGCTGGTAAAGTTCCGTAGGGCCCTGTGGGGTTCTGTATGGACCTGTAGGGTTCCGTAGGGGCCTGCAGGGTTCTGTAAGTGCCAGCAGGTGTCTGTAGGGTTCCGTAGGCGCCTGCAGTGTTCTGTAGGAGCCCATAGGGTTTTAGTGAGGTTCCGTTGTGTCGCTAAGGGTCTTGTAGAGTGCTGTCGGGTCCTGGAGTATTCTGTAGGGTTCCAGAGGGGCTCGTAGGGTTCCGTCAAGATCTGTAGGGTTCCCTAGGGGCCCGTGGAGTCCCGTAGATTTCCGTAGGGACCTGTAGGGTTGTGTAAGTGCCCGCAGGAGTCTGTAGGAGTCTGTGGGATTCTGTAAGGTTCCGGAGGGTTCTGCAGGGTTCCGTAGGGGCCCGTAGAGTTCCGTAGTGGCTGGTAAAGTTCCGTAGGGCCCTGTACCGTTCCGTAACTGCCTGCAAGGGTCTTTAGGCTTCCGTAGGGGCTGGTAGGGTTCCATAAAGTTCCGTGGGTTCCTGCAGAGTTCTGCAAGTGCCCGTAAGGGCCTGTAGGGGCCCACAGTGTTTCTGTCAGGTTCCGTAGGGGCCATAGGTTTCCGTAGTGGCTGGTAGTATTCCGTAGGGGTCTGTAGGGTTCCGTAGGCACCTGCAGTGTTCTGTAGGAGCCCATAGGGTTTTAGTGAGGTTCCGTTGTGTCGCTAAGGGTCTTGTAGAGTGCTGTCGGGTCCTGGAGTATTCTGTAGGGTTCCAGAGGGGCTCGTAGGGTTCCGTCAAGATCTGTAGGGTTCCCTAGGGGCCCGTGGAGTCCCGTAGATTTCCGTAGGGACCTGTAGGGTTGTGTAAGTGCCCGCAGGAGTCTGTAGGAGTCTGTGGGATTCTGTAAGGTTCCGGAGGGTTCTGCAGGGTTCCGTAGGGGCCCGTAGAGTTCCGTAGTGGCTGGTAAAGTTCCGTAGGGCCCTGTGTGGTTCTGTATGGACCTGTAGGGTTCCGTAGGGGCCTGCAGGGTTCTGTAAGTGCCAGCAGGTGTCTGTAGGGTTCCGTAGCGGTCTGTAGGGTTCCGTAGGCGCCTGCAGTGTTCTGTAGGAGCCCATAGGGTTTTAGTGAAGTTCCGTTGTGTTGCTAAGGGTCTTGTAGAGTGCTGTCGGGTCCTGGAGTATTCTGTAGGGTTCCAGAGGGGCTCGTAAGGTTCCGTCGAAATCTGTAGGGTTCCCTAGGGGCCCGTGGAGTCCCGTAGATTTCCGTAGGGACCTGTAGGGCTGTGTAAGTGCCCGCAGGGGTTGGTAGGAGCTTGTAGGGTGCCATATGTTTCCGGAGGGTTGTGTAGGGTTCCGTAGGGGCCGGTGATGTTCCCAAGGGACCTGTAGAGTCTCGTACGGTTCCGTAGGGGCCTGTAGAGTCTCGTACAGTTCCGTAGGGTCCTGTAGGTTTCCATAAGCGCCCGCAGAGGTCTGAAGGGGCCCGTACTGTTCCATAAGGATCCATAGGGCTCCGTAGAGCTTCGTAGGTTCCCTAGAGGCCTGTAGAGTACCGCAGGAGCCAGTAGTGTTCTGTAGGGGCCCGTAGGGTTCCTTCCATAGGGGCTGGCAGTGTTCCGTAAGGGCCTGTAGGGTTGTGTAAGTGCCCGCAGGAGTCTGTAGGAGTCTGTGGGATTCTGTAAGGTTCCGGAGGGTTCTGCAGGGTTCCGTAGGGGCCCGTAGAGTTCCGTAGTGGCTGGTAAAGTTCCGTAGGGCCCTGTGGGGTTCTGTATGGACCTGTAGGGTTCCGTAGGGGCCTGCAGGGTTCTGTAAGTGCCAGCAGGTGTCTGTAGGGTTCCGTAGGCGCCTGCAGTGTTCTGTAGGAGCCCATAGGGTTTTAGTGAGGTTCCGTTGTGTCGCTAAGGGTCTTGTAGAGTGGTGTCGGGTCCTGGAGTATTCTGTAGGGTTCCAGAGGGGCTCGTAGGGTTCCGTCAAGATCTGTAGGGTTCCCTAGGGGCCCGTGGAGTCCCGTAGATTTCCGTAGGGACCTGTAGGGTTGTGTAAGTGCCCGCAGGAGTCTGTAGGAGTCTGTGGGATTCTGTAAGGTTCCGGAGGGTTCTGCAGGGTTCCGTAGGGGCCCGTAGAGTTCCGTAGTGGCTGGTAAAGTTCCGTAGGGCCCTGTACCGTTCCGTAACTGCCTGCAAGGGTCTTTAGGCTTCCGTAGGTACTGGTAGGGTTCCATAAAGTTCCGTGGGTTCCTGCAGAGTTCTGCAAGTGCCCGTAAGGGCCTGTAGGGGCCCACAGTGTTTCTGTCAGGTTCCGTAGGGGCCATAGGTTTCCGTAGTGGCTGGTAGTATTCCGTAGGGGTCTGTAGGGTTCCGTAGGCACCTGCAGTGTTCTGTAGGAGCCCATAGGGTTTTAGTGAGGTTCCGTTGTGTCGCTAAGGGTCTTGTAGAGTGCTGTCGGGTCCTGGAGTATTCTGTAGGGTTCCAGAGGGGCTCGTAAGGTTCCGTCGAAATCTGTAGGGTTCCCTAGGGGCCCGTGGAGTCCCGTAGATTTCCGTAGGGACCTGTAGGGTTGTGTAAGTGCCCGCAGGGGTTGGTAGGAGCTTGTAGGGTGCCATATGTTTCCGGAGGGTTTTGTAGGGTTCCGTAGGGGCCGGTGATGTTCCCAAGGGACCTGTAGAGTCTCGTACGGTTCCGTAGGGGCCTGTAGAGTCTCGTACAGTTCCGTAGGGTCCTGTAGGTTTCCATAAGCGCCCGCAGAGGTCTGAAGGGGCCCGTACTGTTCCGTAAGGATCCATAGGGCTCCGTAGAGCTTCGTAGGTTCCTTAGAGGCCTGTAGAGTACCGCAGGAGCCAGTAGTGTTCTGTAGGGGCCCGTAGGGTTCCTTCCATAGGGGCTGGCAGTGTTCCGTAAGGGCCTGTAGGGTTGTGTAAGTGCCCGCAGGAGTCTGTGGGATTCTGTAAGGTTCCGGAGGGTTCTGCAGGGTTCCGTAGGGGCCCGTAGAGTTCCGTAGTGGCTGGTAAAGTTCCGTAGGGCCCTGTGGGGTTCTGTATGGACCTGTAGGGTTCCGTAGGGGCCTGCAGGGTTCTGAAAGTGCCAGCAGGTGTCTGTAGGGTTCCGTAGGGGCCTGTGGTTTTCCGTAACTGCCTGCAAGGGTCTTTAGGCTTCCGTAGGGGCTGGTAGGGTTCCATAAAGTTCCGTGGGTTCCTGCAGAGTTCTGCAAGTGCCCGTAAGGGCCTGTAGGGGCCCACAGTGTTTCTGTCAGGTTCCGTAGGGGCCATAGGTTTCCGTAGTGGCTGGTAGTATTCCGTAGGGGTCTGTAGGGTTCCGTAGGCACCTGCAGTGTTCTGTAGGAGCCCATAGGGTTTTAGTGAGGTTCCGTTGTGTTGCTAAGGGTCTTGTAGAGTGCTGTCGGGTCCTGGAGTATTCTGTAGGGTTCCAGAGGGGCTCGTAAGGTTCCGTCGAAATCTGTAGGGTTCCCTAGGGGCCCGTGGAGTCCCGTAGATTTCCGTAGGGACCTGTAGGGCTGTGTAAGTGCCCGCAGGGGTTGGTAGGAGCTTGTAGGGTGCCATATGTTTCCGGAGGGTTGTGTAGGGTTCCGTAGGGGCCGGTGATGTTCCCAAGGGACCTGTAGAGTCTCGTACGGTTCCGTAGGGGCCTGTAGAGTCTCGTACGGTTCCGTAGGGTCCTGTAGGTTTCCATAAGCGCCCGCAGAGGTCTGAAGGGGCCCGTACTGTTCCGTAAGGATCCATAGGGTTCCGTAGAGCTTCGTAGGTTCCCTAGAGGCCTGTAGAGTACCGCAGGAGCCAGTAGTGTTCTGTAGGGGCCCGTAGGGTTCCTTCCATAGGGGCTGGCAGTGTTCCGTAAGGGCCTGTAGGGTTGTGTAAGTGCCCGCAGGAGTCTGTAGGAGTCTGTGGGATTCTGTAAGGTTCCGGAGGGTTCTGCAGGGTTCCGTAGGGGCCCGTAGAGTTCCGTAGTGGCTGGTAAAGTTCCGTAGGGCCCTGTGGGGTTCTGTATGGACCTGTAGGGTTCCGTAGGGGCCTGCAGGGTTCTGTAAGTGCCAGCAGGTGTCTGTAGGGTTCCGTAGGCGCCTGCAGTGTTCTGTAGGAGCCCATAGGGTTTTAGTGAGGTTCCGTTGTGTCGCTAAGGGTCTTGTAGAGTGGTGTCGGGTCCTGGAGTATTCTGTAGGGTTCCAGAGGGGCTCGTAGGGTTCCGTCAAGATCTGTAGGGTTCCCTAGGGGCCCGTGGAGTCCCGTAGATTTCCGTAGGGACCTGTAGGGTTGTGTAAGTGCCCGCAGGAGTCTGTAGGAGTCTGTGGGATTCTGTAAGGTTCCGGAGGGTTCTGCAGGGTTCCGTAGGGGCCCGTAGAGTTCCGTAGTGGCTGGTAAAGTTCCGTAGGGCCCTGTACCGTTCCGTAACTGCCTGCAAGGGTCTTTAGGCTTCCGTAGGGGCTGGTAGGGTTCCATAAAGTTCCGTGGGTTCCTGCAGAGTTCTGCAAGTGCCCGTAAGGGCCTGTAGGGGCCCACAGTGTTTCTGTCAGGTTCCGTAGGGGCCATAGGTTTCCGTAGTGGCTGGTAGTATTCCGTAGGGGTCTGTAGGGTTGTGTAAGTGCCCGCAGGAGTCTGTGGGATTCTGTAAGGTTCCGGAGGGTTCTGCAGGGTTCCGTAGGGGCCCGTAGAGTTCCGTAGTGGCTGGTAAAGTTCCGTAGGGCCCTGTGGGGTTCTGTATGGACCTGTAGGGTTCCGTAGGGGCCTGCAGGGTTCTGAAAGTGCCAGCAGGTGTCTGTAGGGTTCCGTAGGGGCCTGTGGTTTTCCGTAACTGCCTGCAAGGGTCTTTAGGCTTCCGTAGGGGCTGGTAGGGTTCCATAAAGTTCCGTGGGTTCCTGCAGAGTTCTGCAAGTGCCCGTAAGGGCCTGTAGGGGCCCACAGTGTTTCTGTCAGGTTCCGTAGGGGCCATAGGTTTCCGTAGTGGCTGGTAGTATTCCGTAGGGGTCTGTAGGGTTCCGTAGGCACCTGCAGTGTTCTGTAGGAGCCCATAGGGTTTTAGTGAGGTTCCGTTGTGTCGCTAAGGGTCTTGTAGAGTGCTGTCGGGTCCTGGAGTATTCTGTAGGGTTCCAGAGGGGCTCGTAGGGTTCCGTCAAGATCTGTAGGGTTCCCTAGGGGCCCGTGGAGTCCCATAGATTTCCGTAGGGACCTGTAGGGTTGTGTAAGTGCCCGCAGGAGTCTGTAGGAGTCTGTGGGATTCTGTAAGGTTCCGGAGGGTACTGCAGGGTTCCGTAGGGGCCCGTAGAGTTCCGTAGTGGCTGGTAAAGTTCCGTAGGGCCCTGTACCGTTCCGTAACTGCCTGCAAGGGTCTTTAGGCTTCCGTAGGGGCTGGTAGGGTTCCATAAAGTTCCGTGGGTTCCTGCAGAGTTCTGCAAGTGCCCGCAAGGGCCTGTAGGGGCCCACAGTGTTTCTGTCAGGTTCCGTAGAGTTCCGTAGGGGCCATAGGTTTCCGTAGTGGCTGGTAGTATTCCGTAGGGGTCTGTAGGGTTCCGTAGGCACCTGCAGTGTTCTGTAGGAGCCCATAGGGTTTTAGTGAGGTTCCGTTGTGTTGCTAAGGGTCTTGTAGAGTGCTGTCGGGTCCTGGAGTATTCTGTAGGGTTCCAGAGGGGCTCGTAAGGTTCCGTCGAAATCTGTAGGGTTCCCTAGGGGCCCGTGGAGTCCCGTAGATTTCCGTAGGGACCTGTAGGGCTGTGTAAGTGCCCGCAGGGGTTGGTAGGAGCTTGTAGGGTGCCATATGTTTCCGGAGGGTTGTGTAGGGTTCCGTAGGGGCCGGTGGTGTTCCCAAGGGACCTGTAGAGTCTCGTACGGTTCCGTAGGGGCCTGTAGAGTCTCGTACAGTTCCGTAGGGTCCTGTAGGTTTCCATAAGCGCCCGCAGAGGTCTGAAGGGGCCCGTACTGTTCCGTAAGGATCCATAGGGCTCCGTAGAGCTTCGTAGGTTCCCTAGAGGCCTGTAGAGTACCACAGGAGCCAGTAGTGTTCTGTAGGGGCCCGTAGGGTTCCTTCCATAGGGGCTGGCAGTGTTCCATAAGGGCCTGTAGGGTTGTGTAAGTGCCCGCAGGAGTCTGTAGGAGTCTGTGGGATTCTGTAAGGTTCCGGAGGGTTCTGCAGGGTTCCGTAGGGGCCCGTAGAGTTCCGTAGTGGCTGGTAAAGTTCCGTAGGGCCCTGTGGGGTTCTGTATGGACCTGTAGGGTTCCGTAGGGGCCTGCAGGGTTCTGTAAGTGCCAGCAGGTGTCTGTAGGGTTCCGTAGGCGCCTGCAGTGTTCTGTAGGAGCCCATAGGGTTTTAGTGAGGTTCCGTTGTGTCGCTAAGGGTCTTGTAGAGTGGTGTCGGGTCCTGGAGTATTCTGTAGGGTTCCAGAGGGGCTCGTAGGGTTCCGTCAAGATCTGTAGGGTTCCCTAGGGGCCCGTGGAGTCCCGTAGATTTCCGTAGGGACCTGTAGGGTTGTGTAAGTGCCCGCAGGAGTCTGTAGGAGTCTGTGGGATTCTGTAAGGTTCCGGAGGGTTCTGCAGGGTTCCGTAGGGGCCCGTAGAGTTCTGTAGTGGCTGGTAAAGTTCCGTAGGGCCCTGTACCGTTCCGTAACTGCCTGCAAGGGTCTTTAGGCTTCCGTAGGGGCTGGTAGGGTTCCATAAAGTTCCGTGGGTTCCTGCAGAGTTCTGCAAGTGCCCGTAAGGGCCTGTAGGGGCCCACAGTGTTTCTGTCAGGTTCCGTAGAGTTCCGTAGGGGCCATAGGTTTCCGTAGTGGCTGGTAGTATTCTGTAGGGGTCTGTAGGGTTCCGTAGGCACCTGCAGTGTTCTGTAGGAGCCCATAGGGTTTTAGTGAGGTTCCGTTGTGTTGCTAAGGGTCTTGTAGAGTGCTGTCGGGTCCTGGAGTATTCTGTAGGGTTCCAGAGGGGCTCGTAAGGTTCCGTCGAAATCTGTAGGGTTCCCTAGGGGCCCGTGGAGTCCCGTAGATTTCCGTAGGGACCTGTAGGGCTGTGTAAGTGCCCGCAGGGGTTGGTAGGAGCTTGTAGGGTGCCATATGTTTCCGGAGGGTTGTGTAGGGTTCCGTAGGGGCCGGTGGTGTTCCCAAGGGACCTGTAGAGTCTCGTACGGTTCCGTAGGGGCCTGTAGAGTCTCGTACAGTTCCGTAGGGTCCTGTAGGTTTCCATAAGCGCCCGCAGAGGTCTGAAGGGGCCCGTACTGTTCCGTAAGGATCCATAGGGCTCCGTAGAGCTTCGTAGGTTCCCTAGAGGCCTGTAGAGTACCGCAGGAGCCAGTAGTGTTCTGTAGGGGCCCGTAGGGTTCTTTCCGTAGGGGCTGGCAGTGTTCCATAAGGGCCTGTAGGGTTGTGTAAGTGCCCGCAGGAGTCTGTAGGAGTCTGTGGGATTCTGTAAGGTTCCGGAGGGTTCTGCAGGGTTCCGTAGGGGCCCGTAGAGTTCCGTAGTGGCTGGTAAAGTTCCGTAGGGCCCTGTGGGGTTCTGTATGGACCTGTAGGGTTCCGTAGGGGCCTGCAGGGTTCTGTAAGTGCCAGCAGGTGTCTGTAGGGTTCCGTAGGCGCCTGCAGTGTTCTGTAGGAGCCCATAGGGTTTTAGTGAGGTTCCGTTGTGTCGCTAAGGGTCTTGTAGAGTGGTGTCGGGTCCTGGAGTATTCTGTAGGGTTCCAGAGGGGCTCGTAGGGTTCCGTCAAGATCTGTAGGGTTCCCTAGGGGCCCGTGGAGTCCCGTAGATTTCCGTAGGGACCTGTAGGGTTGTGTAAGTGCCCGCAGGAGTCTGTAGGAGTCTGTGGGATTCTGTAAGGTTCCGGAGGGTTCTGCAGGGTTCCGTAGGGGCCCGTAGAGTTCTGTAGTGGCTGGTAAAGTTCCGTAGGGCCCTGTACCGTTCCGTAACTGCCTGCAAGGGTCTTTAGGCTTCCGTAGGGGCTGGTAGGGTTCCATAAAGTTCCGTGGGTTCCTGCAGAGTTCTGCAAGTGCCCGTAAGGGCCTGTAGGGGCCCACAGTGTTTCTGTCAGGTTCCGTAGGGGCCATAGGTTTCCGTAGTGGCTGGTAGTATTCCGTAGGGGTCTGTAGGGTTCCGTAGGCACCTGCAGTGTTCTGTAGGAGCCCATAGGGTTTTAGTGAGGTTCCGTTGTGTTGCTAAGGGTCTTGTAGAGTGCTGTCGGGTCCTGGAGTATTCTGTAGGGTTCCAGAGGGGCTCGTAAGGTTCCGTCGAAATCTGTAGGGTTCCCTAGGGGCCCGTGGAGTCCCGTAGATTTCCGTAGGGACCTGTAGGGTTGTGTAAGTGCCCGCAGGGGTTGGTAGGAGCTTGTAGGGTGCCATATGTTTCCGGAGGGTTGTGTAGGGTTCCGTAGGGGCCGGTGATGTTCCCAAGGGACCTGTAGAGTCTCGTACGGTTCCGTAGGGGCCTGTAGAGTCTCGTACAGTTCCGTAGGGTCCTGTAGGTTTCCATAAGCGCCCGCAGAGGTCTGAAGGGGCCCGTACTGTTCCGTAAGGATCCATAGGGCTCCGTAGAGCTTCGTAGGTTCCTTAGAGGCCTGTAGAGTACCGCAGGAGCCAGTAGTGTTCTGTAGGGGCCCGTAGGGTTCCTTCCATAGGGGCTGGCAGTGTTCCGTAAGGGCCTGTAGGGTTGTGTAAGTGCCCGCAGGAGTCTGTGGGATTCTGTAAGGTTCCGGAGGGTTCTGCAGGGTTCCGTAGGGGCCCGTAGAGTTCCGTAGTGGCTGGTAAAGTTCCGTAGGGCCCTGTGGGGTTCTGTATGGACCTGTAGGGTTCCGTAGGGGCCTGCAGGGTTCTGAAAGTGCCAGCAGGTGTCTGTAGGGTTCCGTAGCGGTCTGTAGGGTTCCGTAGGCGCCTGCAGTGTTCTGTAGGAGCCCATAGGGTTTTAGTGAGGTTCCGTTGTGTCGCTAAGGGTCTTGTAGAGTGCTGTCGGGTCCTGGAGTATTCTGTAGGGTTCCAGAGGGGCTCGTAGGGTTCCGTCAAGATCTGTAGGGTTCCCTAGGGGCCCGTGGAGTCCCGTAGATTTCCGTAGGGACCTGTAGGGTTGTGTAAGTGCCCGCAGGAGTCTGTAGGAGTCTGTGGGATTCTGTAAGGTTCCGGAGGGTTCTGCAGGGTTCCGTAGGGGCCCGTAGAGTTCCGTAGTGGCTGGTAAAGTTCCGTAGGGCCCTGTACCGTTCCGTAACTGCCTGCAAGGGTCTTTAGGCTTCCGTAGGGGCTGGTAGGGTTCCATAAAGTTCCGTGGGTTCCTGCAGAGTTCTGCAAGTGCCCGCAAGGGCCTGTAGGGGCCCACAGTGTTTCTGTCAGGTTCCGTAGAGTTCCGTAGGGGCCATAGGTTTCCGTAGTGGCTGGTAGTATTCCGTAGGGGTCTGTAGGGTTCCGTAGGCACCTGCAGTGTTCTGTAGGAGCCCATAGGGTTTTAGTGAGGTTCCGTTGTGTTGCTAAGGGTCTTGTAGAGTGCTGTCGGGTCCTGGGGTATTCTGTAGGGTTCCAGAGGGGCTCGTAAGGTTCCGTCGAAATCTGTAGGGTTCCCTAGGGGCCCGTGGAGTCCCGTAGATTTCCGTAGGGACCTGTAGGGCTGTGTAAGTGCCCGCAGGGGTTGGTAGGAGCTTGTAGGGTGCCATATGTTTCCGGAGGGTTGTGTAGGGTTCCGTAGGGGCCGGTGATGTTCCCAAGGGACCTGTAGAGTCTCGTACGGTTCCGTAGGGGCCTGTAGAGTCTCGTACAGTTCCGTAGGGTCCTGTAGGTTTCCATAAGCGCCCGCAGAGGTCTGAAGGGGCCCGTACTGTTCCGTAAGGATCCATAGGGCTCCGTAGAGCTTCTTAGGTTCCCTAGAGGCCTGTAGAGTACCGCAGGAGCCAGTAGTGTTCTGTAGGGGCCCGTAGGGTTCCTTCCGTAGGGGCTGGCAGTGTTCTGTAAGGGCCTGT
>NW_027415616.1:0-14021 GCF_964106895.1 Numenius arquata
GGGGTGGGGGGGTGGGAGCGTGCGCACGCGCGTCTGTGTATCGTTCCTCCCTCGCCCCCCCCCACCCCCCCCCCCCCCGTTTCTTTCATTCATTCGTTCCTTCCTTCATTCGTTTATTACGTAGGGGGTGCGCGCGCGCGCGTGTTGTCGTCGTCGTCGTCGTCGTCGTCGTGTCCGTCCCCCCCCTTTTTCTCATTATTTATTCATTTAGTAGGTTTTGGGGGGGGGGGGGGCGCGGGGGGGGTGGGGGGGGGGGCGCGCGCGCGCGCGTGTATTATTCCACCAAGCCCACCCCCCCCCCCCCGGATTTTATATTCATTGATTCATTCGCTTATTTATTTAAAGGGGGGGGCGCGCATGGGCGCGGCCGCGTATCGTTTCTTCCCCACCCCCCATACCCTCCCCCCACCCCACCCTTACCTGTTTTGTCTCAGAATTTATTTATTTATTCATTTATGTAGTGGGGTGGGGTGGGGGGTGGTGTGCGCGTGCGTATTGCTCTCCACCCCGGGCCGCCCCCCCCTCCCCCGTGTCTTTTTTTAAATTATTTTCTAAATTTTTAAAATTAATCAATCTATTTATTTATTTATTTATTTCGGGGGGGGGGGGGGGGGGTGTGCGCGCGCATGCCCGTGTATTGTTCCCCCCCCCCCGCCTTTGTATTATTTATTTATTTATTAGTTTTCGGGGGGTGGGCTGGGGGTGGGGTCGAGGGTGGCGTGCGCGTATTCCTCCACCCCGCCCCCGTCTTTTTCTTTAGTGTTATGTTTTACTTTTTTTGAAATGTATTTGTTTGTTTATTTCATGGGGGGTGGGGGGCCTGCGCGCGCATGCGTTGTTCCTCCCCGTGCCCCCCGTCTGTGCCCCCCCTCCCCCCCCCCCCCCACACACCCCCACACCACACACGCCCCCCCGTCTCTGTTTTTCTCATTATTTCTTTCTTTTATTTTGTACTTCTGGGGGGTAGGGTCGGGGGGAGGTGGGGGGGGGGGTGCGCGCGCGCGCGTCGTTCCTCTCCGTCTCGCCGCGGCCTCGGCGCGTCGCCATCCTCCCCTCCCCGAGGAAGGCCCTCCGCCCCGAGCCCCCCGCCGCCCCGAGAGTCCCGCGGACAGACAGGCGGGCGCACGCCCCGCCCGCGCCCAGCCGCTGGCTCGCTCGCGTTCCTGCCTTCCTTCCTTTAATTCTTACGGGCACCGTCCGTTAGAACTCATTTGTTCCCGGGTCCGTTTCTTCCGTCCTTTCTTCGGTCGAGCGCCGCCTCTTCGTTGCCTTTCTGGCCCCGTCTGGTTCCTCGGGCGTCCCCCGGCCCCAGCCCGAGGGAGGGCGGCGGGCGACTTGAGGCGGCCCGGCGCCCCGGCTGCCTCTCCCCGGGGGGGGGCTTCTTCTCCATCCGCCGGCCTGTGGGGCAGGATGTGGGGCAGAGGGAGGGGGTCCTCATCCCGTTAGGGGGGACTTGGGGCAGAGAAGGGGGCTGTGGGGCAGCATGTGGGGCAGAGGGAGGGGGGTGTGGTGCTGTTGGGGGGCAGGATGCGGGGCAGAGGGAGGGGGTTCTGGTGCTGTTGGGGGGCATGTGGGGCAGAGAAGGGGCCTGTGGGGCAGGATGTGGGGCAGAGGGAGGGGGTTCTCATCCCGTTATGGGGGACTTGGGGCAGAGAAGGGGGCTGTGGGGCAGCATGTGGGGCAGAGGGAGGGGGGTGTGGTGCCGTTGGGGGGGATGTGGGGCAGAGAAGGGGCCCGTGGGGCAGCATGTGGGGCAGAGGGAGGGGGTTCTGATCCCGTTACGGGGGGTGTGGGGCAGAGAAGGGGCCTGTGGGGCAGGATGTGGGGCAGAGGGAAGGGGTTCTGATCCCGTTACGGGGGATGTGGGGCAGAGAAGAGGCCTGTGGGGCAGGATGCGGGGCAGAGGGAGGGGGTTCTGGTGCCGTTGGGGGGGATGTGGGGCAGAGAAGAGGCCTGTGGGGCAGGATGCGGGGCAGAGGGAGGGGGTTCTGGTGCTGTTGGGGGGCAGGATGCGGGGCAGAGGGAGGGGGTTCTGGTGCTGTTGGGGGGCATGTGGGGCAGAGAAGGGGCCTGTGGGGCAGGATGTGGGGCAGAGGGAGGGGGTTCTGATCCCGTTACGGGGGCATGTGGGGCAGAGAAGGGGCCTGTGGGGCAGGATGTGGGGCAGAGGGAGGGCGTTCTGATCCCGTTACGGGGGCATGTGGGGCAGAGAAGGGGCCTGTGGGGCAGGATGTGGGGCAGAGGGAGGGGGTTCTGATCCCGTTACGGGGGCATGTGGGGCAGAGAAGGGGCCTGTGGGGCAGGATGTGGGGCAGAGGGAGGGCGTTCTGATCCCGTTACGGGGGATGTGGGGCAGAGAAGGGGCCTGTGGGGCAGGATGCGGGGCAGAGGGAGGGGGTTCTGGTGCTGTTGGGGGGCAGGATGCGGGGCAGAGGGAGGGGGTTCTGGTGCTGTTGGGGGGCATGTGGGGCAGAGAAGGGGCCTGTGGGGCAGGATGTGGGGCAGGGGGAGGGGGTTCTCATCCCGTTATGGGGGACTTGGGGCAGAGAAGGGGGCTGTGGGGCAGGATGTGGGGCAGAGGGAGGGGGGTGTGGTGCTGTTGGGGGGGATGTGGGGCAGAGAAGGGGCCTGTGGGGCAGGATGCGGGGCAGGGGGAGGGGGTTCTCATCCCGTTATGGGGGACTTGGGGCAGAGAAGGGGCCTGTGGGGCAGGATGTGGGGCAGAGGGAGGGGGGTGTGGTGCTGTTGGGGGGGATGTGGGGCAGAGAAGGGGCCTGTGGGGCAGGATGTGGGGCAGAGGGAGGGGGTTCTCATCCCGTTACGGGGGATGTGGGGCAGAGAAGGGGCCTGTGGGGCAGGATGCGGGGCAGAGGGAGGGGGTTCTGATCCCGTTACGGGGGAATGTGGGGCAGAGAAGGGGCCTGTGGGGCAGGATGTGGGGCAGAGGGAGGGGGGTGTGGTGCTGTTGGGGGGGATGTGGGGCAGAGAAGGGGCCTGTGGGGCAGGATGTGGGGCAGAGGGAGGGGGTTCTCATCCCGTTACGGGGGATGTGGGGCAGAGAAGGGGGCTGTGGGGCAGGATGCGGGGCAGAGGGAGGGGGTTCTGATCCCGTTACGGGGGAATGTGGGGCAGAGAAGGGGCCTGTGGGGCAGGATGCGGGGCAGAGGGAGGGGGTTCTGATCCCGTTACGGGGGCATGTGGGGCAGAGAAGGGGCCTGTGGGGCAGGATGTGGGGCAGAGGGAGGGCGTTCTGATCCCGTTACGGGGGCATGTGGGGCAGAGAAGGGGCCTGTGGGGCAGGATGTGGGGCAGAGGGAGGGGGTTCTGATCCCGTTACGGGGGCATGTGGGGCAGAGAAGGGGCCTGTGGGGCAGGATGTGGGGCAGAGGGAGGGCGTTCTGATCCCGTTACGGGGGATGTGGGGCAGAGAAGAGGCCTGTGGGGCAGGATGCGGGGCAGAGGGAGGGGGTTCTGGTGCTGTTGGGGGGCAGGATGCGGGGCAGAGGGAGGGGGTTCTGGTGCTGTTGGGGGGCATGTGGGGCAGAGAAGGGGCCTGTGGGGCAGGATGTGGGGCAGGGGGAGGGGGTTCTCATCCCGTTATGGGGGACTTGGGGCAGAGAAGGGGGCTGTGGGGCAGGATGTGGGGCAGAGGGAGGGGGGTGTGGTGCTGTTGGGGGGGATGTGGGGCAGAGAAGGGGCCTGTGGGGCAGGATGCGGGGCAGGGGGAGGGGGTTCTCATCCCGTTATGGGGGACTTGGGGCAGAGAAGGGGGCTGTGGGGCAGGATGTGGGGCAGAGGGAGGGGGGTGTGGTGCTGTTGGGGGGGATGTGGGGCAGAGAAGGGGCCTGTGGGGCAGGATGTGGGGCAGAGGGAGGGGGTTCTCATCCCGTTATGGGGGATGTGGGGCAGAGAAGGGGCCTGTGGGGCAGGATGCGGGGCAGAGGGAGGGGGTTCTGATCCCGTTACGGGGGAATGTGGGGCAGAGAAGGGGCCTGTGGGGCAGGATGTGGGGCAGAGGGAGGGGGGTGTGGTGCTGTTGGGGGGGATGTGGGGCAGAGAAGGGGCCTGTGGGGCAGGATGTGGGGCAGAGGGAGGGGGTTCTCATCCCGTTACGGGGGATGTGGGGCAGAGAAGGGGGCTGTGGGGCAGGATGCGGGGCAGAGGGAGGGGGTTCTGATCCCGTTACGGGGGAATGTGGGGCAGAGAAGGGGCCTGTGGGGCAGGATGTGGGGCAGAGGGAGGGGGTTCTCATCCCGTTACAGGGGATGTGGGGCAGAGAAGGGGCCTGTGGGGCAGGATGCGGGGCAGAGGGAGGGGGTTCTGATCCCGTTACGGGGGAATGTGGGGCAGAGAAGGGGCCTGTGGGGCAGGATGTGGGGCCAAGGGAGGGGGTTCTGATCCCGTTACGGGGGCATGTGGGGCAGAGAAGGGGCCTGTGGGGCAGGATGTGGGGCAGAGGGAGGGCGTTCTGATCCCGTTACTGGGGGTGTGGGGCAGAGAAGGGGCCTGTGGGGCAGGATGTGGGGCAGAGGGAGGGGGTTCTGATCCCGTTACGGGGGCATGTGGGGCAGAGAAGGGGCCTGTGGGGCAGGATGTGGGGCAGAGGGAGGGGGTTCTGATCCCGTTACGGGGGATGTGGGGCAGAGAAGGGGCCTGTGGGGCAGGATGTGGGGCAGAGGGAGGGGGGTGTGGTGCCGTTGGGGGGGATGTGGGGCAGAGAAGGGGCCTGTGGGGCAGGATGTGGGGCAGAGAGGGGGCCTGTGGGGCAGGATGTGGGGCAGAGGGAGGGGGGTGTGGTGCCGTTGGGGGGGATGTGGGGCAGAGAAGGGGCCCGTGGGGCAGCATGTGGGGCAGAGGGAGGGGGTTCTCATCCCGTTACGGGGGATGTGGGGCAGAGAAGGGGCCTGTGGGGCAGGACGTGGGGTGGGACGTGGGCCTTCCCGCAAGAGCCGGCGCGAGCGGGCCGGGGGGGTGGCGCGGCCCTCTCGCCTTCCCCCCGCCTCGGTCCTGACCCCTACCTGACCCACCTCTCCCGGGCGCGGCGGCGGCACGTCGGCGGGCTACCTCGACGCGGGGGGGCCCGGCCTCGGGCGAAGCCGCTGCTTTCTGCGGGGGGCGGAAAGGCGCTCTCCTGCTTCTCCTCGAGACCCGGACGCTGGAGGGGAGAGAGGAAGGGAGGGACGTCAGGGCAGATACCGTCGTAGGGGAGTCACGGCGACCTAGGCGCCGTCACGGACTACGGCTGGCTTCGGGCCGCCGAGCCTCCTCCCCCCACCCCCCCACGAGAAGGCCGCCGCTCGGCCCGACAAAACGCGCCGCCGCCGCCGCCGCCGCCGCCGCCGCCCCCGGCGAGTTGTATCGGCAAGCTGCGGGAAGGGCTTTTCGTTTCCTCGCGTCGCTAGAAACGTCAGCCTTTCCTTTGGCAGGAGCCATCTCGCTGCCCTCTGACCTATAGACACCCGCACCGGGAGGCGAGAGAACAAGCCCGCCTCGGCAGACGAGTACCCGGCTCTACCGGGTCACAGGAGGCCTCTCGACCGCCGGCGCTCTCACCCGGACCGCTCTTCGGAACAGCAACGGCAGCAGCCACCCGAAAGACTCAAAGCGCCTCGTCGAGTTCACCCCTTCGTCGAGGGACCGCCAAAATATTTCCCGTGGCCGACGCGGGGACGTGCAAACCGACGCGGCCTTGCCCGGGGCTTTGCGCAAACCTTCAGGCGGTCGGGCCGCGGGGATCGGACCGGACGAGAGGCGAGGCATTCGGCGAGAGCGGCCCGGCAGCCGTAGCTGCGCGTCCGCCGCCCACGGAAGGGAAGAAGTGCGACCCTTCTCGCGGCCGCGCCAGCCGGAAAAGCGGAAAAGCACGGTGCCGTTTACACGCCCTACGCGGCAAGGAGCCGGGTCCCCGCAACGCCTTACTTACCGTCCCGCCCGCGTCCAGGAGAACCGCTTCGGCTCCGCAACGCCGCTAAAGGGGAGCCGACGCCGGGAAAGGGAGAGAGAGCCCGGCAGCCTCGCGGGCGCGCGCCCCATCGTTAGAGCGGCCCAGACCTTCGTCGTCCCCGCTGACGGACGCTTTCGAGCCTCCGACCGGCGCGACGAAGAACGGGAAGCGGAAAGTTTCGGCTGAAAGCAAAAGCCCGGCTAGGAAGCAAACGCCGCCTTACCTGAGGAGAGCTCCCTCTCCGCCCCTTGAAACGGGCGGGGACGGGCACGCCAGCCGAGTCCCGAGAGGCGAGCCGGCGGCGGGTGGGTGCAGGCGCAGGTGCCAGGCGAAGGTCGTCGGGGTCCTCGAGGCGCCCTCGGGACCCTAACACGCAGGAGACAAACGCTCTCCAGCCGCCCAAAGGGGCGGAATCGCTCCCGGCGAGAGCCCGGTGAAAAACGAGAGCCCGGTCTGCTCCGGGGGACGCGCGAGAGACGCCTCTGCAGGCAGAGCAGGCGCTTGCGCTCTCCCGGGATACGTTCCCGACTCCCGCACCACCCAGACCTACCCTCTCGTGAGCCGGAGGAACTCGGGAGCCACGCGGCGGCTCGGAGAAATCCCTTCGCTTATCGCTACGGCGGGAGATCGGCAGCTCCCTGTGGGGAAGAGCGCGAGCGTGTTTTTTAAATACGGGGCGGGCCGGCCGGCCTTCTCTTTAGCTTCCCCGCTAGGCGGACGGCCCGAAGGCAGCGGCGGGGGGGGGCGCGTGTGTGACGACGGCAGAAGGCAGCGAGGGAAGAGCTCCTTACCGGAGCGAGCTCACCGTAACCCCGGCTTCTGAGACCGACTTAGAGGAACCCTCGCGAAGAAAGGCGCAGACGGAGCCGATGCCGTGAGGCGGCGAGACGAGCCTCCTTCGGGTTCTCCGGCCCACGACGCTGTGGCGCTGCCGGGACAGACTGTTGGAGAAGCGCTTTTCCCCCTTCCCCCCCCCCGCCCGCTGGAAAAGTTTGAGGAACTGGAACGTACCGAAGAGAAGCCAGCCGTGAGAATCTCCAAGCCGGACGCTAGCTTACGCTGCTCCACAGAACTGCCCTCGGCGCGGAGGGGCCGCCTGCACCTGGGGCTGGGGGCATGAGGAAGAAGAGAGCTCAGGGCTATTCCTCCCGACAGCGGCTCTCGGGCGGAGAAGGCTGCGGTCGCTCTCCCGACGGCCTCCGGCACCAAGCACTGGACACACACACCCACCCACCACCACCACCACACACCACCCCCCCCCCAACCGGAGCACGGAGGACCGGGGGAGGCTTCCCTTCAGGGCACGCTCTAACGGCCGGGATCGTGGGGGTCTTACGCGCGCCGAGCCCTCCGGGGGAGACGGCGGGGCTCTCGACGGCGCCCTGCCGGCGAAGGGAGCGGTTCCCCCCCTTGGCCTCGGGCCGCCGGGGCCTTACCTTACCGTCCTCTCGGCAGTTCTCACCCTTCCCGCCGACGGCGGACGTTTCTCAGGAGGGCGGCCCGGCTCTCCGGCAGCCCCTGCCCGGGCACACGGCCCTGGCGGCGGCGGCGGCTGCTGCTGCTGCTTTCCCAGGGACGGGGTTTCGACCGGCAGAAGAGCCGAGCGGCCGCGCCCGCAGGCGGGCACGGGTGGCAGCCGGACATCGGCGCGGCCGACCCGGCGGGCTGTAACAGAGAAGGCGACGTTAGCGAGAGCGTTACGGGGCCTTTTCGCTTCGCGCAAGCGCGCTCTCATCCCCCGGCAGGCCCCCGGAACCGAACCCCTCGCCTGCCGCCGCACGCGCTCGGGCACGCACCTGCGCGCACGCGGCCACCGCCCACCGCGTGCCCACGGACGCGGGCCTGCCCCGGCAGGCCCCCCAGCCCGAACCCCCCCGTCTGCCGCCGCACCCCCCAACAGCCCCCCCCCTCCCCGAACTCCTCGCGCGCGGCAGAGGCAGGTACGCGCGCACGCAAAGCAAAGAGCGGAAATCCCCCCCCGCCGACCCCCCTCGCCCCCCCCACCAGCCCGAACCCCCCCCCGTCTGCCGCCGCACCCCCCAACAGCCCCCCCCTCCCCGAACTCCTCGCGCGCGGCAGAGGCAGGTACGCGCGCACGCAAAGCAAAGAGCGGAAATCCCCCCCCCGCCGACCCCCCTCGCCCCCCCCACCAGCCCGAACCCCCCCCCGTCTGCCGCCGCACCCCCCAACAGCCCCCCCCTCCCCGAACTCCTCGCGCGCGGCAGAGGCAGACGCGCGCGCGCGCGCAGAGAGCGAAACTCGCCCCCCCACCGGCCCCCCTCTTGCCCTCAAGCCGCCCCCCCACCCCCACCCCCGTCCACCGCCCGCTTCACGGCGAATCCGGCCACCCGCTCCTCCTCCCGCCCGCAGGTTTCGCCGCTCCCGGGGAAAGACGACGGGAGACTTTAGGACCCAGCGGAGCCCCCGCCGGCTCCGCGCCCCGGCGGGAGAAGGGAATCCCGGCGGCAGAGGCAGAAACGCGCGCACGCAGAGAGAAACACGCTCCCGCCGACCCCCTCCCCACCCCCCCCCACCCAGCCCGAACCCCCCCCGTCTGCCGCCGCACCCCCCAACAGCCCCCCCCTCCCCGAACTCCTCGCGCGCGGCAGAGGCAGGTACGCGCGCACGCAAAGCAAAGAGCGGAAATCCCCCCCCGCCGACCCCCCTCGCCCCCCCCACCAGCCCGAACCCCCCCCCGTCTGCCGCCGCACCCCCCAACAGCCCCCCCCTCCCCGAACTCCTCGCGCGCGGCAGAGGCAGACGCGCGCGCGCGCAGAGAGCGAAACTCGCCCCCCCACCGGCCCCCCTCTTGCCCTCAAGCCGCCCCCCCACCCCCGTCCACCGCCCGCTTCACGGCGAATCCGGCCACCCGCTCCTCCTCCCGCCCGCAGGTTTCGCCGCTCCCGGGGAAAGACGACGGGAGACTTTAGGACCCAGCGGAGCCCCCGCCGGCTCCGCGCCCCGGCGGGAGAGGGGAATCCCGGCGGCGCGACCGGTCTCTGACCCCGGCTGCCGAGTCTCTACCCCGCCCTGCCCGTGCCCCGGCTCCCGCCCTGCTTTCTCGGGCGGCGGGGACGGCCGGTCGCTCCTTCAGCCCGCCCGCCCGCCCCTGCCGCGGGTTGCCAACCGACAGAAGGAAGGAAGGAAAAGAACCGCAACCGAGCCAAGCGGGAATTTTCTCCGAAAAGAGAGACCGCGCCCCGCACGCCCTCTCCCCTGCCTACCTCTGCGCCGGGCTCCCCGCCTGCTCGCCGAGCGCTCTCGCCTGCTGCCGCAGCGGCATCCCCTCCTTTCCCTTCCCTGCCTTTGGCGCCAATGAGCCCGCGACCGTTAGCGCGGCGGGAACCCCCGCCTTTCAACCGCGGGCGGGGGGTGGGGGGGACACGCGCGCATGCGCAGGGCGCGCAGCTGCGGGCCCACCCCCCGCTCCCCCGCCCCGCTGCTCCGCGGAGGGGGGGAAGGGGAGAAGGGGGAAAATGACGGCGAGGGGGAAAATCTCCCCCATCCCGCCGCGCGTACACCCACAACCCCCTCCCCCCCCGCAAAGACCTCACACAGCCCCCCTCTCCCCCCCGCCCGCAGCCCCCCGAGCCAAAACCGAGCGGAACGGAAAAGCCCACCGCGAGAGGCGAAAGCCGGCGAGCGCCCGGCGGCGCCGGCACCCGCCGCCGGATCGGGGCCGCCGGTCCCCGAGTCCGCCGGCGGCCGGCGAGCTCGCGTCGCGGCGGGGCGCCGGGCGGCTCGCGGCGGGGGCCGCCGGCTCTCGCCGACCCCGGCGGCCGGGGAGGCAAAGCGGCGGGGGGAAAAGCACCCGCCCCGGCACCCCCGCCCCACCGCGCGCGCCCACACGCGCAGCCCCCCCAACGCCCTCAGCCCCCCCACGCCCCCCCTCGCAGCCCCCCGAGCCAAAACCGAGCGGAACGGAAAAGCCCACCGCGAGAGGCGAAAGCCGGCGAGCGCCCGGCGGCGCCGGCACCCGCCGCCGGATCGGGGCCGCCGGTCCCCGAGTCCGCCGGCGGCCGGCGAGCTCGCGTCGCGGCGGGGCGCCGGGCGGCTCGCGGCGGGGGCCGCCGGCTCTCGCCGACCCCGGCGGCCGGGGAGGCAAAGCGGCGGGGGGAAAAGCACCCGCCCCGGCACCCCCGCCCCACCGCGCGCGCCCACACGCGCAGCCCCCCCAACGCCCTCAGCCCCCCCACGCCCCCCCTCGCAGCCCCCCGAGCCAAAACCGAGCGGAACGGAAAAGCCCACCGCGAGAGGCGAAAGCCGGCGAGCGCCCGGCGGCGCCGGCACCCGCCGCCGGATCGGGGCCGCCGGTCCCCGAGTCCGCCGGCGGCCGGCGAGCTCGCGTCGCGGCGGGGCGCCGGGCGGCTCGCGGCGGGGGCCGCCGGCTCTCGCCGACCCCGGCGGCCGGGGAGGCAAAGCGGCGGGGGAAAAGCACCCGCCCCGGCACCCCCGCCCCACCGCGCGCGCCCACACGCGCAGCCCCCCCAACGCCCTCAGCCCCCCCACGCCCCCCCTCGCAGCCCCCCGAGCCAAAACCGAGCGGAACGGAAAAGCCCACCGCGAGAGGCGAAAGCCGGCGAGCGCCCGGCGGCGCCGGCACCCGCCGCCGGATCGGGGCCGCCGGTCCCCGAGTCCGCCGGCGGCCGGCGAGCTCGCGTCGCGGCGGGGCGCCGGGCGGCTCGCGGCGGGGGCCGCCGGCTCTCGCCGACCCCGGCGGCCGGGGAGGCAAAGCGGCGGGGGGAAAAGCACCCGCCCCGGCACCCCCGCCCCACCGCGCGCGCCCACACGCGCAGCCCCCCCAACGCCCTCAGCCCCCCCACGCCCCCCCTCGCAGCCCCCCGAGCCAAAACCGAGCGGAACGGAAAAGCCCACCGCGAGAGGCGAAAGCCGGCGAGCGCCCGGCGGCGCCGGCACCCGCCGCCGGATCGGGGCCGCCGGTCCCCGAGTCCGCCGGCGGCCGGCGAGCTCGCGTCGCGGCGGGGCGCCGGGCGGCTCGCGGCGGGGGCCGCCGGCTCTCGCCGACCCCGGCGGCCGGGGAGGCAAAGCGGCGGGGGAAAAGCACCCGCCCCGGCACCCCCGCCCCACCGCGCGCGCCCACACGCGCAGCCCCCCCAACGCCCTCAGCCCCCCCACGCCCCCCCTCGCAGCCCCCCGAGCCAAAACCGAGCGGAACGGAAAAGCCCACCGCGAGAGGCGAAAGCCGGCGAGCGCCCGGCGGCGCCGGCACCCGCCGCCGGATCGGGGCCGCCGGTCGCCGAGTCCGCCGGCGGCCGGCGAGCTCGCGTCGCGGCGGGGCGCCGGGCGGCTCGCGGCGGGGGCCGCCGGCTCTCGCCGATCCCGGCGGCCGGGGAGCGAAATAGGCGTCCAGAGTCTGCTCAGGCAGACTTGCCGCCAGCAGCGGCGTCGGGGAAAATAAACAGATTATTATTTAACAACTGGTAATTCATCATCATAAGGAGCAATAAACCGACCGTAACAGTAATAGTAATAAGAGCAACAATAACGACTATTAAAAAAAAAAAAAATCACAACTGTTCCGCGCCCCTCCTCTTCCCCCCTCTCCCCGCCGCTCCGGGAGATCCGGGTGAGGGTTGCCCCTGTATTAGAGACGCCCGAATCTTGAAATAGGCGAAGGGGGGAGAAAATTAAAGAGCCAAAAAAAAAAAAAATCGAACATCCCCCCCCCCCAGCTCGGTCTGCTGTATCCCCATCAGGGCGTACCCAGTACCGGAAACGCTTGACTCTTTAAATCGGGGGACGAGGGCGAGAACGATAGTTAAGGAAAAAAAAAACCCACACGGTATAAATAATCCCCCCCCCACCCGCCCCCCCCGTAATCCTTCCACCCTGGGAGAACCGGGATACGGCAGCCGCGCCGTCCCGGTCCGGGTGGGTCTACCCGCCTCGGCAGCCGGCTGCCAGGTCTACTCACCTCCGGGACCGGTCCGGGCGTCCAGGTCTACCCGCCTCGGCAGCCGGCTGCCAGGTCTACCCACCTCCGGGACCGGTCCGGGCTGCCAGGTCTACCCGCCTCCGGGACCGGTCCGGGCTGCCAGGTCTACCCGCCTCGGCAGCCGGCTGCCAGGTCTACCCACCTCCGGGACCGGTCCGGGCGTCCAGGTCTACCCGCCTCCGGTCCGGGCTGCCAGGTCTACCCGCCTCCGGGACCGGTCCGGGCTGCCAGGTCTACCCGCCTCCGGGACCGGTCCGGGCTGCCAGGTCTACCCGCCTCGGCAGCCGGCTGCCAGGTCTACCCGCCTCCGGGACCGGTCGGCCAGGTCTACCCTGCTCCGGTCCGGGCGTCCAGGTCTACCCGCCTCCGGTCCGGGCTGCCAGGTCTACCCACCTCCGGGACCGGTCGGCCAGGTCTACCCGCCTCCGGTCCGGGCGTCCAGGTCTACCCGCCTCCGGTCCGGGGTGCCAGGTCTACCCGCCTCGGCAGCCGGCTGCCAGGTCTACCCGCCTCCGGGACCGGTCCGGGCTGCCAAGTCTACCCGCCTCCGGTCCGGGCTGCCAGGTCTACCCGCCTCGGCAGCCGGCTGCCAGGTCTACCCGCCTCCGGTCCGGACTGCCAGGTCTACCCGCCTCGGCAGCCGGCTGCCAGGTCTACCCGCCTCCGGGACCGGTCGGCCAGGTCTACCCTGCTCCGGTCCGGGCTGCCAGGTCTACCCGCCTCCGGTCGGGGATGCCAGGTCTACCCGCCTCCGGTCGGGGCTGCCAGGTCTACCCGCCTCCGGGACCGGTCCGGGCTGCCAGGTCTACCCGCCTCGGCAGCCGGCTGCCAGGTCTACCCACCTCCGGGACCGGTCCGGGCGTCCAGGTCTACCCGCCTCCGGTCCGGGCTGCCAGGTCTACCCGCCTCCGGGACCGGCAGGGCTGTCCGCTTGACCCGCCTCGGCAGCCGGTCGCCAGGTCTACCTCGCTCCGGCGGCACTTGGGCGTCCAGGTCTACCCGCCTCCGGTCCGGGCGTCCAGGTCTACCCGCCTCCGGGACCGGCAGGGCTGTCCGCTTGACCCGCCTCGGCAGCCGGTCGCCAGGTCTACCTCGCTCCGGCGGCACTTGGGCGCGCTGGTCTACCCTCCTCCGGTCCGGGCGTCCAGGTCTACCCGCCTCCGGGACCGGCAGGGCTGTCCGCTTGACCCGCCTCGGCAGCCGGTCGCCAGGTCTACCTCGCTCCGGCGGCACTTGGGCGCGCTGGTCTACCCTCCTCCGGTCCGGGCGTCCAGGTCTACCCGCCTCCGGGACCGGCAGGGCTGTCCGCTTGACCCGCCTCGGCAGCCGGTCGCCAGGTCTACCTCGCTCCGGCGGCACTTGGGCGTCCAGGTCTACCCGCCTCCGGTCCGGGCGTCCAGGTCTACCCGCCTCCGGGACCGGCAGGGCTGTCCGCTTGACCCGCCTCGGCAGCCGGTCGCCAGGTCTACCTCGCTCCGGCGGCACTTGGGCGTCCAGGTCTACCCGCCTCCGGTCCGGGCGTCCAGGTCTACCCGCCTCCGGGACCGGCAGGGCTGTCCGCTTGACCCGCCTCGGCAGCCGGTCGCCAGGTCTACCTCGCTCCGGCGGCACTTGGGCGCGCTGGTCTACCCGCCTCCGGTCCGGGCGTCCAGGTCTACCCGCCTCCGGGACCGGCAGGGCTGTCCGCTTGACCCGCCTCGGCAGCCGGTCGCCAGGTCTACCTCGCTCCGGCGGGACTTAGGCGCTGTTCCGGGGTGGCGGGTAGACCTTTTGTCCCCAGCGCTACTTCCAGCAGCCGAAGGGGTCGCTGTTTTACGCTGCCTCCAGTTACGTCATCGTAAAAGTCGGCGTGGTTGGCGCTCCTCCCCGGTGGGCAGAGCCTACGTTCTTGCCGCTGTCCGGGAGCGATGAACCGTATCTCCATATTAGGGGAACGGCATAGCAGCTAGGCTCCGGAGGGGAGCTAGCGAGGCGGAGGTGGCGCCCGCGGGTCTCCCGGCGAAGTGGAGCGCTGGATCCCGCGGGGGAGGGAAGGACAAAGACCGGCAGTTGGCAGTGGCCGGCACTCGAACGCGTACGGCCGGGGAAGACGGGGCACCTTCCCCGGTCCCGGAGGGGGAC